>NW_020194711.1:811846-969092 GCF_003025115.1 Trichoderma citrinoviride | reverse complement strand
GGGGGGGGGGGGGGGGGGGGGGGGATGCAAAGAAGCGTGGTGGTGTATGCAATGTTTCGGGCGTTTGGGATAGTTACTTAGCTATGGTGTGGCGTTTGTCCATAAAACTTGTGTGAACTTTGTCAATATCAGAAATGAGTGTGATGTTTCATTAAACGGAGCAAATCGAGGATAATCATCGCTGGGGAGGGTCATTAAGTGTACCTCACTTTGAAATGAATCCCCAATAGTAAAATCAGCAATCCTTGAAGATGGGTATCTCAGTAGGTACACGGCCCCCATCAAGGAAGACGACAAAAGTCAAGTATGGGAAAGAAGACTCGATATAATGAATAATGCCTATCCATGATGATATAACATACAGGTAATGCAAAGCCAAAAACACCCATAAGACATACCCCGTCTAAACAATGCAAAGCATCATCACCCCTTCCTTCATCGAACAGAAAAGTGAAAAGGAAAAAAAAAAACTCCAAAAGCCAAACAAGCGGTATGGATCTATGTTTCTTTTTAACGCCGTAACCTCTGCTTCTCGGCTTCATCATCATCATCATCATCGCTCTCCTCCTCCTCCCCAACGACGTAATGCTCCGGCAGCTCATCATCGGGGTTATGCCCGGCCAGCCTGTCGGCCGCCCGATCCCTGTACTCGTCAAACTCGTCGTCGTCGTCGCTCCCGCCCGCAAACGCGTCGTACAGCTCCCCGCCGCGGGTCCGGCGAGACTTCTTGCCCGCGCCGCCGGGTCCCTTCTCCGCGCTGTTGAGGCCTTCCGTCTCCTCCTCGTCGAGGAGCTCGAATTCGTAGTTGTTGCGGGGGTTGTTGCGCAGGCGGCGCCGGCGGGCGATCCAGAGGTAGACGCCCAGGCCGCAGCAGAAGGCGGCGATCAAGCCCATGGCGCCGTAGATCCAGATCTTGGCCTTGGTTCCAAACGTGGGAAGCCACGACACCCACGAGGACGCGCTGGTCGTGCTGGATGGCGGCGCGGCGGGAGTCCCAGAGGCGACCTTGTCGTGCTCGGTGTCGGTCGGCTTTCCGTCCGCAGTGCCCTCTTGAGGCTTCTTCGTCTCCGTAGGCTTGGCTCCGGGCTTCGTCGGCCGCACGGGGTGATCAGTGGGAACGGTTGCCGCAGCCGTCTTGGTTGAGCTTGCTACCGAGAGGGACTTGGTCGACGCCGCACCCGACACGGTAGATACGATCAGATCGTGGTCGGCGTCGTCATCCTCTGACGGCATGGGCAGGATCCGGGCCTGGCTGGCATCGATGCTCTCGCCCCAAAGCTTGAGGTGCCAGTCGATGAAGTTGCCCTTTTCGCTGTTCACCTCCGTGTCTCGCACCACCAGCGTCCACCTTCCAACGCCAGACTCGCCCCTGATGAAAGCATTAGTATCAACTTGAATCGTCCCGATAACACCTGCAAGGTGAGAGAAAAGCTTACCAGTGAGCTACACTCATAAAGGTCCAGTCATCGTAACCGCCCTTGTGGTCGTCCTGCTTGCGAGTCACCGCAATATGGCTGATGACGTTCTCGGGACTGATGAGATCCACGCTCAAATCGCCACGTCGAGTATGCTCGACATTCATGGTGACGGTGACATGCTCCAGACGAGCCAAGTTGGCCTCCTTGAGCATGTCGGCGGTCACGTCAAAGCTCACAACCAAGCCGTCGTTGCCTTGGGGAATGTCCTTTTTGATGTGCAGCCAAGGGGAAAAAAACCAGGCCTGGGGCTTCACTTTCTGCCACGTCTTGGCCTTTTCAACCAGTGAGTACGAGTCAATCTTGCCATAACCAAAGGTATGGCTGAATTGTCTCCCAGCGGCAGTCGTCTGCCACTCAGCATCTGTCTGGTCGGCCAGTTGGACGGCCGTGTCCATGGCAAGGTACTGGAGGTCTCTCCACGTCAGGTCCGGACGGACTTGCATGACCAAGGCAAAGATACCCGCCGCAAGCGGTGCCGCGGCCGACGTACCACCATGCATGCCATAGCAGGAGTTTTCTCCGACATCAGTAGTGTGCTGCCATGGGTCAGCTACCGACGGTGACTTGAAAAGGGGGGAGTTGGGGAACAGCACTCACTATACCGTCACCGCCACCGCTGCTGTAGGTGACCACGAGCAGGGCAGAGCAGTGCTCCGAATAATACGGGTGCTGGCCGGCACGATCAACGGCGCCAACCGTAATGCTGTAGATGGAGTTGGTGTATCCATCAAAGTTGCAGTTGTCGCCGCTAGCGGCACCGTTACCACTAGCAAAGACATAGATGGAGCCGAGACCTCCTCGGCCCTCCTGGACGCCCTTGAGCATGGCTCGTCGGATGAGGACGTCGGGGGCTTCCATGGATCGGCCATCGTCCGGAGGCCCCCAAGAGCAGGAGTAGATCTGGTTGTCCTGGAACTTGTAAATCATGGCCTCGGCCTCGTCCGCATCGCTGATGGCACTACTAAGGATGCGAATGCCGGCAATCTTGGAGTCGTAGGCAACGCCGAGGCCGCACACATCGTTGCGGACAGCAGAGATCTCGCCGGCGCATCTGGTTCCGTGCCTGTCGTCGGACAGCTCGGGCTTCGGCTCCGGGTCGTTGTCGTTGAAGTCCCACGAGCCTTCGGCGAAGTAATTGTCCTTCAGATCCCGGCTGTACATGTCCAAGCCGTCGTCGACCATAGCGACAGTCGCGTTCTTGCCCGTGATGCCCTCGAGCCAAAGCCCAGTTACATTGACGTCGTGGCCAACCTGCACCGTGTTGAGCAGATGCCACTGCTCCTTGAATATCGGGTCGGAAATCTGCAGCTCCTCCATGACACTCTCTTGCATCTTGACAACAGTAGCGTCCGGCGATTGAGGCAGGCGGGGCAGCAAATCGCTGGGCGGACGCGGCGGAATGATTCTCTTTTGCAAATGGTTGCGAGCCTTTTGCTTGGTTATCAAAAGGACGCCGTCGAGAACGTCGAACCCGCCAAGGTCTCGCTTCCTCCTCTTGCGCTCCCGAACCTCGTCCCTCACCAAATCTCGCTCATCCTTCTCGGCGCGGAAGACGTGGTGGTCGGTGAGCTCTCCGAGCTGGCCCTCGTGCGTCAGGCCCAGGCGCGCGGCAACGTCGGCAGGCTGTACTGAGCGGTCGAGATGCAGGACGTAGTAGTCGTTCTTGTCGTAGTCTCTGGCGATCCTGGCGGCCTGCGACAGGGCCACCAGGCCGGCGAGCCCGAGAACCGAAGAAATCTTCATGGCGGCGGAAAAGCAAAACTGAAAAGGGAAAAGGGCAGAGCGCCCACGGGGGAGGGAGCTGGCGCAAAGAAAGAAAGGGATGGGCGTGCGTTGGAGGCGAGCGAGTTGCAGCTACCAGCACATGGAGCTCAGCGTCTTCGTTGTTTCCCCCCCTTGAACAGATCGAGTGGTGAATCAAGACGTGCCGTCTTCAAAGTAGTAGCTGTTAGCAGATGTCCAGAGGTCGCGAATCGAGAGTCGTGTTCGACTTGCAGGTGCGGGTTCAGGAGTCGAGACGCCTGTCGCAACTCGCCACCGTCGGTCGAAACGCAAAGGCAAGGCTGCGCCATCCGCCGCCAATCACTCAGGGGAAAGCCGACTCACCCAGATTCAAGGAGATCTCTTCTCCTCGGGCTGCCCAAGAAGACGGACCAGCGGAAGAGTATAATGATGCGCAAAAGAAGAGCAGCGGAAGAAGAGGCAGAAGAAAACAAAAAACAAATGGAAAAGATGGGCAAGAACTTGAAGATGCAGGCTGCTGTCGTGGCCCTCCGTCGAAACCGCCGTGAATAGAGACGTCAATCCTCGTCGTCGGGGGTACAGGTACCTGCAGTCCTCTCGTCGTCTCGCCGCGGCCGCACCATCAAAACCAGCAAGCGGCCTTGAAGCGTTGTACTGCTACCGGCGCTAGGTAGGGGGCGACGCTAGAGGCTGGAAGCCGCGCCACTAACGCAGCTTTTAGAAGGTCTGAGCACGTCCTCAGCGATGTTTCCAAGTCTTGCGCAAGTCTCTTGTACCTAGTGCTCTGCCTCCATTGTCGCCCAGGAGACCCGTAGACTCTACTTTGGCATCGACACCTCCATTACGAAACGATTGATCCCTCCCATCAGGGTCTCTGGCCGCGGGACCCCGTTTTGGGGGGCTCATCAATTGACGACTCAATCTATTGATCCTCGTACATACGCTGCCCAAGGCACTACTAATGACACGTTGCCGCAGTAGATGCTCTGGTCTGCCATCGCGTGTCGCCTTTCGAACCTCTCCGGATCACAATACTTTCTTTCCTTATTACTATGTAGTCTCGACAAGTAGTGACAACTTTTTGTCGTTGGAATCGTTACTTGGCTCTTCTCAGCGTTCGCTGGTACTTATGCAGGCATTTTCAGGCTCCGCTGTCAGCGTCTGTTCAAGCAGGTGTCAGCATGCATGTACCTCATCAATGACAAGGCTGAATCATGAAGTGGCGCCAATTGCAGCCTGGAATCACGAGAAACAATTCCATGCCACCATATCGAGCTCAATAACAGAACAAGTCCATCTTTCCAGCCCTTTTCAGCAAAATAAAAGATCCCAACTCAGGCGCCTCCATTCAACGCGACAATAGGAGGTAAGAACGCTAGCTTGCCAATAGACAGAAAACTAGAGTCCCATCTTCCCACAGCAAGCAATAAAAGATCTTTATCCCAGCCAGTCAAACCCATACCTGCACAACAACATGAAGAGAAACTAAGACTTCAAAGATGAAATACTATTAAACAAGGCTGCCAGAATCCGCACATATCGTAGCCACTCAATTACCTACCTATATAACCCACCTCCAGCCCCCCCACCCGTCCCTCTTCCCACATTCCCCCCCATTCTCCAAAATCCCAAAACTCCGGCCTTGTTTTGGCGCAAAAACTCCAACCGGCCCGGACACACACAAGCAAGAAAAGACGGATGGCGACATCCGGGCCCACGGGAGATGGGCCGGATGGATACATGTGCTCTTTGTTTAAAAGTCATCAGTATGTAATGGCAACCCAAACCCCAGCCTCTGGGAGCTCCTCCATTGCCCATGTCCAAGAATCTCGCAAATGGCCGAAGCCGGAGCCCAGGGGACCCGCTTCTGGACCTTTTCTCGACTCATGGGCACAACGACAGTCGTTCGCAAACTTCCAATGACGGGAGAATACGGACAATTGACCGATTTGGTTGTGTCAAGTTGTGCCGAATGTACGGATTGGGCAGGAGTCAAAGTGTGGTCAAGTCTACGAAATGGTGAGAGTCAAGATAGCAGTCTCTCTCTGTGTGTGTGTGTGTGTATCGAATGAGAATTCATTGTCTCCCCATGCGCGGTATCGTGAAAAAAAGGCCCAAACTTTTTTTGTTTTGCAACAACTCAACCACAGTGGTATGCCCTCGTCAACCCGGATCACCGTGATCTTTTTTTGCCGAGTATCCATATGCAAGTACAAGAAGAAAACAAGAGAGAGAAAACACCAATTCACCCCGATAGATTCCCCTCAACATCACCCGTCAACTTTCCACTCAGACTGGCTTATTTCTGGTTCTCGGGTCGCAGGGAGCTACAAAGAGGTGACGCTGTTAGCCAAATGTTCATGGAAAGGATGAAAAGTTTGTGACTCACCGGACGGCCTTGCCGGCTCTCCAGATCTCCAGGTTTCGAATCTCCTCCAGCTCGGCCTCGTACTTCTGGCGGTAGTCGGGCTGGCTGTTGTACTCGAGCGATCGCTTGGTCTCGGAGCCATCCTTGACGCTGTCGTACAGGCTGTTGAAGACGGGCTTCAGGGCGTCCTTGAACTTGGGGGTCCAGTCAATGGCACCACGGCGGGCGGTGGTGGAGCAGGCCTCGAACATCCAGTCCATGCCGTTGGCGCCAATCAGAGGGTACAGGCTCTGGGTGGCCTCCTCGACGGTCTCGTTGAAGGCCTCGCTGGGGCTGTGGCCGCGCTCACGGAGGACCTCGTACTGGGCGAGGAACATGCCGTGGATGCCGCCCATCAGGCAGCCACGCTCACCGTACAGGTCAGAGTAGACCTCCTTCTCAAAGGTGGTCTTGTACAGGTAGCCCGAGCCAATGGCGACGCCCAGGGCGACGGCCTTCTCCTCGGCCTTGCCGGTCACGTCCTGGTAGACGGCGAAGGAGGAGTTGATGCCACGGCCCTCGCGGAAGAGGGAGCGCACAGTTCGGCCAGAGCCCTTGGGAGCGCAAAGGATGACGTCGATGTTCTTGGGGACATCGACCTTGGTGAGGTCCTTGAAGACGGGGGAGAAGCCGTGGGAGAAGTACAGGGTCTGCGGCGGGAGGGCGCCATGTTAGTCACCATTCGAAGTACGGTTGCGCCTCAAATCAAATCAAAGGGCTGTCTCACCTTTCCCTCAGTCAGCTGGGGCTTGATGGAGGGCCAAGTCTCGGACTGGGCGGCATCACTGAGGAGGTTCATGACAATGGTACCACGGGTGATAGCCTCGTCAACCTCGAACAGGTTCTTGCCGGGAACCCAGCCGTCCTGGATGGCATCGTTCCATGACTTGCCGTTCTTTCGGACACCGACAATGACGTTGAGGCCGTTGTCGCGCAGGTTGAGGCCCTGGCCGTGACCCTGGGAGCCGTAGCCGATGAGGGCGAGGGTGTCGTTCTTGAAGTAGTCCTGCAGGCAATTGTGTCAGTCACACATATCACTTGCCAATTGGCCATCCACGACACTGTTCCAAGCCATGCAAGATGAATTGGAATCAGATGCCGGGTCTTCCTTTCTGCTTGAGACCCGCGGATGACTCTTTTGAGGACTCGCCAGCTACTCACCAGAAGCTTCTCCTGGGGCCAGTCGGCACGCTCTGCACAGCAACCATTGTCAGATCTTAGATCACACACACACACAGCAATTGCAACGTACCATAGACGTCCTCCTTGACACCGGCAAAGTCGACGGTCTTGAGGCCGCGAGCCTGCTGCTGGGACAGACCAGCCAGAGCCGGGCGAGCAGCAGCGACGGCACGAGTGGCGCTTCGAGCGGCGATGTAGGAGCGCTGGGCCACGCGGGGCGCAATCAGCTGGCGGGCAGTGGCCGCTCGCAGGGTCTTGGAGAAAGCTTTTGAAGCCATTGTGCGTGATGATGTGGATGATGATGAAGAGGGGAGAGTGAGGAGGAAGAGGAAACGAAGAAGCGATGTGGTATGGGAGAAGGAAAAGAAAGGGAAAGGAAAAAGGAAAAAGAGTTCCGAGCCTTTTTGGGGGAAGATGAGCAACAAGAAACTTGGTCGCCTTTTGAAGTGGTGGGTGGGGGAAAGGCCTCAGCTTGTCCCAAGTCCAAGGGCCCGATCTCGGTGGCAGCTCTTTCAACCTGTGCCTGTCAAGTCCCAGCGACTACTACCTAGTAGGTATTTTTCGAACCCCCCCGGTTCCCACTGCATGTGAAAAAGGGCTGCCTGTACCTTGTAATGATCCGAATTATTAGTCTGGCCCTGTATTAATAGCGGGTTTATCGCAAAAATACAGTCAGTGCGATGAGTAACAGAGACGTGACGGACAGGCTGGCCCAGCCTTACGTTGTGCATGTAATGGATGTCTTATGGGGTGCGTTGGGCCCTGCTTGGTAGGTACCTAGCATTGTTGTGAGCAGAGCCGGCGATGGCTTCAGCTGACTGTACCGGCACGGTAGTATTACTGCCATATTATTCCATTCAAGTACACCTCAGCAAACATAGTACAACAGCCATTGCGCTCTCAGCATCAAGAGAATAGCAATTCCAACGCAATTCACCCAGCTAGACGTCTTGCATACTGGCTCTGCAAGGCTATGAACAGTCCCCTCGTCACCATCACCATCACCATCACCATCACGACGAAGCTGCTCTTCTTTTGCCCCGGGCCGTGAGATGACGCATCCGCTGGGCTGCACTAACAAGAACCACTGGGCTCAAGCGCCCCCCACCACTTCTCCACGACCATTGCCGCCGTAAAATCTGGCTTCTTTGACAAGCATCAGCTTGGTGACTCCCATGCACCCAATGGAACGTTTCCTATTACCGTCGTCACGAATTGCCCATGCTTTGTAGATATATAATACATGATTAAGGTAATTGCATGTAACCGAACTCGGAATATCCCAATTTCCTCCATGTAGACACATCACATACCTTTCTGTATCAACACCAAGCTGAAGCTCCATCCGGCTCTCGCCAATCTCACTTCCCCGTCTACTCCGTTATCTACAAGCACCCTTTCCCGACCTCTTATTGAAACATATCTTACAATTTCAACGTTACCGGTAGATTGAACTCTGGGGGGTATGCTCACTATTCGTACCTATAGTATACTGACCTATTACGCAGGCCAGCGAGCTTACCCATTACTCACTGTTGGAACTTGTATTATTTCTCTTCTTCTTCTTAGTACTGCTGTCTTGCTTCCCT
This sequence comes from Trichoderma citrinoviride, assembly GCF_003025115.1. NCBI lineage: Eukaryota > Fungi > Ascomycota > Sordariomycetes > Hypocreales > Hypocreaceae > Trichoderma > Trichoderma citrinoviride. The sequence goes on along the minus strand of NW_020194711.1, from coordinate 960,693 downwards.
GCATGCCTACTTGACAGCCCGCATAGTCTATACTAAGCAGCTACTAATCCCAATCCCGCCACATCCTTCAACACCTACCGACCATCAAAAGTGTCAATCACTCCGTGTCTCTCCCTGAATCTTGATATGCAAGGACCAAATGTCTTGGCCAGATGATGCATGTCCTCGTGTGTCAACCGAATTGCTCAGGTTTCAGTCTACGCTAACAAACCAACTGGCTTGACACAGCAGGGCTGTCATAAGGCAGTGTGGTACATACCTACCTAGGTACTACTGATATGATATGAATGATCATATATCAGGCCATTTCGGGACATTTCATGCGAAAAAGCCAAGTGTATCATTACTATGCTGTCGTGGCATCGTGTTGAGATTCGGTGACTAGGAAGGCGGGGATGGATTACAGATGGAGCTTCAGTCTTGATATTGATCCCCAGTCATGGTATTTCCGAAACAGCAGTAGTAGATGTTCGGTATAATCCCCAGAACACTGGACAACGTCACCACCTTGCAATGAACGCCATGTATTTCTATGCTGTACTGTCGACTCAATGAAAGTTAAGGTAGTAAGTAGTATATAAATAGGTGAAACCCCGCGACCAGGCCCCAACCGAGGAGAGAAAGCGGCGGCATATCATCCTCTGGTCCAAGCACTAGCCAGCTTCCTGACAAGACACCGTCTCTTCCGCGAAGAACATGTCAGATGTCGGGTAATGTACACAAGGTACCTGTTTCTATGTGTAGTATGTCGGTTGCTCGTCGCCGGTTGCCGCAATCTGCTCCCATCTCCTCTCCGCCCATCCCAAGCCCTTCAAAACGTGAGATAGGTCTCTTTGCACTCCACAGAAGACTCGGTGTCTTTTTTTGTTCCTCGAACCCTCCCAACTTATTTGAGAACACGGTCGTATGCCGTGCCCTTGACGGTGCCTCCACTCATCGCCGTCCGGACATTCCTCTTGAAGCCCTCCCGATTGCTTCTCAGGTCGTCAGCAGCCTCTTTGTTGAGGGGATCCGAAGCGTTGGGCTCCAAGAACAAGAACTATATCCCCCAAGTCAGCATCACCATCCTGACCACAGGCTTTCACCACCCTTCTTCCCGGGACTCTCTCCCCCATCTCCGCATATCTTTCTGAACCAAAAGAGCATGTGCTGAATGTGTTGTCATACCTGCAACCCCACAATGACCGCATTCAAGTTCAGCACGGGCTTCCAGTCCTCCCGCAGAATGTTCAGGCACACCTTGCCCTCGAGATCAATGTTGGGGTGGTAAATCTTCTCCTTGCACAGCACCTTGGGCGGCTCGTGCGGGAAGTTTTGGTTGATGGCGAAGTCGAACGTGAACCTGCCGCCCCGGTACATGCCCTCGTCCGGCTCGATCGACAGGATAAAGTTGAGGATGTTGTCCGGGTCGGGGAATTCCGTCTTCATCGTCGTGCCCAGAGATAGCTCTGACAAGTCTGTTTTATCCGTCCCAGCAGAATGTTAGCCATCGCAAGCGCTAAAACAGAAGAAAGGATCAAGACTCCAGGGGAAAAGAGGCAACAGGAGAGAGAGAGGGGGGGGAGGGGGTAACCTTTTTGTACTCGCAGCTGTGCCGCCGTCACCTTCTTCCGCTTGCCTCCGGCTGCCTGCCCCTCGGCATTCTCAGCCTCCTTTTGCTTCTTTTTCTGTTTTAAGAAAACCAAACGTTAGGAATCTCTCTCTGGCAACCTCAAGAGGCCCACATGTCCAAGAAATACCATAGACCATATGTTCAACATCTTCGGCTGCTTGATTCTTCGAAGGGGTCTTCTCGCCGGTGTGAGGGAAGGAAACGTGAGAAGAGAGAAGCGGTATCCTAAAATGGCCCGGTCTCGCAAATAGATGGAAGGGGGAAAGCAGAGATGATGTATGTCGGGATGGAACGGAGAAGTAGAGTAACAAACTGGACCGCTGGGCCGGAAAGAGGAGAGTCGTTCAGAGAGCTGTTTCTTTTTCGTCTTTCGAAAAGTCGAGGTTTCGTTTGCGGAACTGGAGATCCGTCATTCGCGGGGAGCGATTCGGTGCTTGTTGACCTGTATGCTGTCACACAACGCCGATAAGGAGATAAGGTAAGCGTCTGGGGTACCGTCGGAATCCTCCGTAGTATATTGGGTCAGCGGCCGGAGTTTAGGCGGCGGCAGGAGAAGGAGGCGGAACCTTCGAATCAGCACACTCAGATCCGAGGTACCTGATGCAAAGCATTCGATATATCAGCAGTTTATAAGCAAAATAAATCATCAATTGTTTTGAATATGTTCCCTTTGTTCCCCTCTATCCTGCCTTGCATTCTCTACATGTACTCAGTAGGTACACCACAAACATTCTTCCAAACTATCTGCAAAACTTTTTTTGGTGGTCTCAAGTCGCCTATCCATCCCAAGAACAAAGAAACATGCTGAAAACATTAATGCCTTAATAACGTTACAAGCCAAGGTATCTGTATATGAAAGAGTTTGTCTACTAGGCGGGCCCGTAATATGCCTGGGAAACCACCGCGCTCGCCCTCACCTTCACCCTCACTGATGCTCCTCACCGGGGGCCGCACCCATTTGCTTTCTATTTTTACCTTCTGGCGAAGCAGCACATGAGACCCGTCTTGCCCAGGAACCAGAGGAAACCGATGAAGCGGATCAGAGACAGCACGGCGGTAGCGTACAGAAGGAACTTGAAGAAGTTGGCAGTACGGCTGGAGGCAGTTCCCTGTTGCGGTGGTTAGTAAACTATCAGGTTATGCGAAAGAAGCCGACCAAGAGATGCTACTACTTACCACAAAACCGGACTGAGCAAAGTCGTCGGTGGTGACACCAATGATGAGGATGATGTTGGAAAACAACCAAGAGACGACCAGACCGGTACGGAAAGATTTGTAACCGTCCTCCACGTCCTTCTTCTCAATCTCCTCCTCCTCCTTGAAGGGAGCCAGGGCTCGTCGCACAGTCTGCTCGAACTGGCTGTCGATATCCTCCTGTTCCTTCTCGATTTCCTCAACAACTACTTCGTTCTTCTCGCCCTTCTGCACGTTGGCAGACGGAAGAGCCTCGGACTTGTCGGAACCCTTGGTACCCCAGGACACGTCGTGCCAGTTGTTGAACGCGTACACCATGAGAATGTTGATGTAGGTCGACATGAGCAGCAGGTAGTGGGGGAAAGAGTGGAACATGTGCCAGGGGTCCAGGTAGAGGAAAGAAGCGATGAAGTAGAGGCCGTAAATGGTGATCAGGGCGATAATGATGACACCGGCAGCACCTGCTCCAAAGAAGAAACTCTTGACAAAGTCTTCTCCAGAGTCAAAGTTGATCTGGTCTTCGATGGGTGTGTTGAACGCTTGCACGACCAGGAAGACGGAGAGAACCAAGATGTAGCCCTGAATCAGCGCAAAGAGCATGAAGGAGGCGATATACGTAAACTTGGAACCCTTCGGCCTGTTACCCAGAGCAAGGATGAACTGCAGGATAACAAACGCGAGATAGAGGTACTTGAGCAGCGTGTTGATGATGGGCGTCGCCTCATCTCCAAAAGGCCAGCCGTGGTGCTCAGACGAGTTGGAGGAAGCGATAACCGGGGTGCCAACAAGGTCCATGATGACCGTGGTGGTCAGGTAGTAGGAAGCCAGAGAAAACCAGGAGAAGATCAAGTTGAGGAAGTTGTAGATGAGCTGAATGTGCAAGAAGAACATGCGGATGATGTTGTGTCCACTCTTGTACATGCGGCCAAAGTGCATCAGCGCATACAGAGAGGCGGCGAACGAACCGTTGAGCCAACGACGACGCTGACTGATGAATTCGGCAGCACCTTCGGGAACGTCTGTCTCACCCTTGGCGGCCTTGATGTAGGTCAGATGCCACTTTTGACCAGCCTTGGCGACCAGCTCGAAACAGAGAATACGATCTTCGGCCAAGAACATGTTCTTCTTGAAGATGTTCATGCCGTCGATACCTTTCTTGCCGAGAATCTTGGACAGGGTGTGATCACCGTGGAAGTACTGCTCCAGAGGACGTCCCATGATGGCCCGGAATCGGTAAGCCGAGAAGGCACCGGGCAACACACTGACGTAGCCAAACGAAGACTCCAGGGGCTTGTCGAGAATGTTGGAGATCTTGTACTCAAAGTTCTGCACGGCGACCAGGGGGTTGAGCAGCTTCTTGCCGCCCTTGCCTAACATGGCGTGAATCTCACCACAAGCACCGCCGAGGTCCTTGTCGTTGTAGAAGCCCTCCCACAGAGCCAGCAGCGAGCGGGGGCTGGGCTTGGTACCAGCATCAAGAAGAATGCAGACTTCGGGGTTCAAGATTCGGCCAAAGGCGTTGAACAGCCAACGGTGAGAGTTGATCTTCTTGGTGTTCTGCTGCTTCAAACAGAAGATGAACTGCACGGGGGGCAGATTCTGCGGGCTGTCACCAGAGGGTCGGATGAGCTGCTGGTTGGGCGTGACGGAGAGCTGACTGGTGTACTCGAAGATGTGAGCGACGGTCTCCTTGCCGTCGACATCCTTCTTGACGACACCGTCCTGGTACACACCGATAGTGGCGAGCACGTCCAGGGTGTTCTTGTCAGCCTTGTCGATACCGTCAAAGACGAAGCACACGACAATCTTCTGCCAGGCAGGACCTCCCTTGTTCCAGAAGGTCGATTTCTTGAGGTTGACAATGTCGCGGATGTTCTGCATCACACCGTGCAGAGTTCTGGCAAGCAAGACCTTGTCTTCGTTGTAGTATGTAATGGCAATCAGCAGCTCGGTGTGACGGTTGTACATGCGCGGCCGCAAGTCGTAGCCGTTCTTCAGGGTGAAGTCGTTGGGGTCACAGGTGGCGGCGGTGTACCGCATCTTGACGAACTCCTCGTTGCCGCCCTCGACATCGCGGTACTGAGGCTGGATCGCGTTCTTGATGGCACTGGGCACGGGGTAGTCGATGGACAGGACGGAGCCCTGGACAAGCTTGACCTTTCGGGTGTTGTAACGCTTCAGACCGCCGCCGGCGGGCTGCTGCTGTCTCTGCACCCAGCTGTCGTCGTCGTTGTCGTGGACAGTGGAGGCGGGGCGGGGGAAGTCGTATCCAGGCCCCTGTCCGTACTGGTATCCGTTGTCGCTGCCCAGGCCAGGAGTGCCGATGGGCGAGGCTCCCGGAGCATAGGACTCGGTGAGACTGTAAGCCGAGACTGGGCGGTCGGGGGGAGTCCCAGCACCAAGTCGATCGTGCTCGTAGCCATGCGAGCCAGGCTCATTCAGCAGATACCGTCCGGCCTCTTCCTCTTGCTCGTGAGGGGGGAGGTGATACTAGACGATGGAAAACAAAAGCAGCGTTAGCCAAGCTTGTCCGACCTGCCCTGTCTCCCCCTTCTTTTCCCAGCTTGATATGGTGGTTACTCACGCTACTGCCTGAGGGAAGATCCTGGAGCGGATGTCCCCCGCCTTGGCCGCCGCCGGGACCGTTGAAAGCCATGTTTGTTTCTTTTTCTTTTCTTCTAAAGATGGTATCAAGACGATGGCTGTTGGAGTCGTAATGCTAAAGAGCGTTCTATCGGTGGTCGTAATTCGTGTCTAGATGGGGCTCTCTCGCCTAGGTTCCCAATAGGTGCAACGGTAGTGTAGGAAGAAGGAAAAAAAGGGGAGCCCGAGAGAGTGAGAAGGAAAAATCTATTGAGCTTCAATGCCAGCTTTGTTTGCGGAAAGCAACCCGACCCCTAACGATACGAGCAATGAGGCACCAGCCTCGGACGGTAGGACTGAAGGTTGGGGAAAGATGGAGGAGTGAAGGTTGACGGCGAAGCGTAGTGGGCTGAAAAGAATAATAAGGGGAGGGAAAAGGCTCTCGCGAACGATTCAGGAGATGCCCCAAACGCAGCTTGCTTTCCCTGGCAGCTTGTTTCGGACAGTACGAGGACGGGCGCACAGTGCGCGGCGGCGGACAGTGCAGTGGACAGTGGCCCAGAATAGGGGACTGCGCTAAGGGGCTTTGAGGGGGGACGCTGAGCCACCTCGCCGGCACTGTGTGCGGACAGCCTCTAAAACGACCGCTGGGCAACGTTTGGCTTAGGGCGCCTTATCAGCCCGTCTTAGCGTCTGCGGTGAGACAGCCGTAGTGAACCAAGGCTGCGCCGATGGTGCTGCTTCTCGCGGCGCTGGACAGAGGCTGGAGGCAGAAGGGCATCACCTGTCGTCATCACGCTGCCCCTCCCTTGTGCAGGATGGTCCCAACCGCGCCCGTGTTCCCTGGAGCCGTTTGTGCAAAGGGCTGATAGGTGCTGGTTGGTTGGTTTCTGCCCGCATTCCAGGTCACGGGCGTGTCAAAGGCGTTGCGAAGGCTCTACAGCTACAGTACTGTGTGTGCCAATCTGATATACGGTGGGCTCTGTACCTGTGTAGTCCCCTTTGTTGTTGGCACGTCGGAAACCTCGTATGCCTGTGGACACAAAGGAAAGAAAAAAGAAGGAAAAACAGCCATGGCCGTCTCCGCTTTGGAGCCCAGCCCTGCAATTGCACCAGATGCTGACGGCCAATCCTTGAGATCGCGGCTGACGGCGTCCCACTGGGGAACAGAAGCACAGTCGGCGGCACTGTATTCATCCCTACAGGCTGCCTGTAAATGAGAAACGGGATGCTCCTGATTCCAGCCACAGCGATGGATGTGATTTGTCTTATGGAATCCATCTATATTTACCTGATCTCGCGGCTGCTGCGTGCATATTGCCATTTCCCCTAGCGATATTCTTCATTTCTGCTTATTCTCCGCCCATCCCCACGTCCAAAGCAGGCAAAAGGCAGCCCGGGAAGCAAACAGCGCCGCCAGCGCAGCCACAGGGTCCTCCTCATCTCATCCTGACCGATGCCCTTTTGATGCGACCCAAAAATAGCACCAGCTAGAGATGCCGCCAATGAGAGATCCGCGCCCACAGCACTGTGGAGGCGGTGCAGCCACAGTCCAGGTACCCTCACATGCGCCAAAGTAGATCTTTGCCTCTGTTTCTGCCTCTCCTCGTACTTTGTCTGCTTCCTCGCAGAATCATTTGCTGCCTTGCGTGAAGCTACGCCGCAGTGGTAAGGCTTTCTGCTGATCTTACGGCTGCTTTGTACCTGGTAGGACCCTGAGTACCCAGTCCGGAGGGGCTTTTGGACAGTGTGCACAGTGCGGTATGCCCGTGCACAGCAATCGATTTGCCTTGGCCTAGCATTTCTCTTTTCGGATACAGACGATTTGAACTCCATGGACTTTTTGGACGAATCTCTTTGTGAATCTCGGCTTACAGGCGTCCAAAATACTACGTACCAGTAAATAGCTATTCGGTGATCTACGGAGCAGCTCCGTACTCCGCACCTTTTGAGTGTCCAACCAGAGAAGCGGCAGGCCACCTGGTTTCCGTGCAACGATGCCTGCAGTGATGCCGCATCTCAGAGGCATCGATGCCCGGCAGCGCTGCGGGACAGCCGAAATGCCACGCTGCCGGCATTGTCGGTTTGTAGGTATGTAGTCTAGTTGATATCAGATACAGGCATACATTCTACTAATCTCGACAGTTGAAATAGCTTGATTTGCAGAAACCCCGCGATGCTGCAGAAAGAGATGTCGTTTGTTGATATCGGTTGCGGTGTCAACATCACTAATCCGCGCCTTGTCTTGCCAGATGCTGTCGGTTCATTGGTTTGCTTGTGTGCTACCCTTCTGATACGCGCGTGTCTCTCACTTGCAACTTGCATGTACACGTACCAAACACATCCCGCACCTCTTTTGCCTCTTCTCCAAAATTAAGTGATATTTTATCGAGGCAATTGCCACACTCTGCGTGGAAAGGCTACCACCAGATATTAAACCCGTACCTGATACGGAGCACATGTGCCAAAGGTGCGAGGCGGTGCGCCCATCTCGCTAAGCCCCTTTGGGCCGGGCGCCCCACAAAGGGATCGAGATGAAATTTCCCAACCTTGGAGGATTTTGTTCTCCTGAAATCTGTATGTACGGAGTTAGGAGTAAGTATTAGGGAGTACGTGTTCTGGCAAAGAGCGGTCTTCACAAACGCTGCGGTTCTTGCATAGCCTTCATCTCTTGCCTTGTTCCAGAAGAAGCGCATCTCGTTTGATTGCCCTCCGTCTTCCCTTTTCCTCCCTTTGGAAACGCAGATCGCGCCATCGTTGGCCCTGACCTGACTTTCTTTCGCGTGGAGCCGCAAGCCGTTTAGCGACGCATCAACTCACCTCAGGCTCGCTCTCATCCTATCACTCCTTCTCATCTCCTTTGGCTGTCTGGGCGCCCCCGTCTCGGTGAGCTGCTCCATCATGTCGGACAAGAAGAATGACGACTACGGCGTCAACCTAAGAGACCTGGGCGAGAGTGGTGATGGCGGCAAGGTCCAGACGGCGTACTCGCGCTCACCGTCGCCGCGCGGCCACTCTGGCGGCTTCGACTGGTCCAAGATCGACAACAGCCCCGGAGCCTCAGTGTTGGGTTACTGCCTGTCGTCTATCAGCATGACGGTCGTCAACAAATACGTCGTGTCTGGTTCCTCATGGAACATGAACTTTCTCTATCTTGCTATCCAAGTAATGCCCACCTCTCCGTCTTCTATGGCATCTCTCTCCCCTGAAGCACGGTTGCTAACCGAGGTACAAAACAGTCTATTGTCTGCGTAGCTGCCATTCAAGCCTGCAAGCAGGCTGGTCTGATCACCAACCTGTCTCCCTTTGATCCGGAAAAGGGAAAGAAATGTGAGCACTTATCATCCGGTCCATTGGCAAGCAGAGTTGCTCATTCTGTTTCTAGGGTTCCCCGTGTCTGTTCTTCTGGTTGGCATGATTTATACTGGCGCCAAGGCGCTTCAGTACATCTCAGTGCCCGTGTATACCATCTTTAAGAACTTGACCATCATTGTCATTGCTTACGGAGAGGTTCTCTGGTTTGGGGGAAGCGTTACCCCGACGATTCTGCTCTCCTTTGGCCTGATGATTTTCAGCTCCATTGTTGCTGCGTGGGCGGATGCCGATGCGGCCGGGCGTTCGTCAAAGGCGTCTCAGGAGTTCAGCACTCTGCAAGTGGGATATACCTGGATGGCCTTGAACGTCATCTGCCAGGCTGCCTTTGTCCTGGGCATGCGCAAGGTCATTAAGAAGATGGGCTTCAAGGACTGGGACAGTGAGTGATTGCTTCATATGCGATGAGATGCTTTAGGTGCTAACATTCTCCTTAGCCATGTTCTACAACAACTTCCTGACCATCCCTGTCCTCATCGTTGGCTCCCTTCTGGTTGAGGATTGGTCTGCCGAGAACCTGGCTCGAAACTTCCCCGAGGAGACGCGAACCAAGCTCATTATCGGCATGGTGTACTCTGGTCTGTGTGCCATTTTCATCTCCTACTCGTCTGCTTGGTGCATCCGCGTTACGTCGTCGACGACCTACTCCATGGTTGGCGCGCTGAACAAGCTGCCCATCGCCGTCAGCGGCCTCATCTTCTTCGACGCCCCCGTTACCTTTGGCAGCGTCTCCGCCATCATGATTGGATTCGTCAGCGGTCTCGTGTACGCCTGGGGCAAGGTTCGCCAGGGCGAAAAGGCCAAGATGTCGCTGCCCGTGACCAACAAGCCCGTCATGAGCGCCAGCTCCCAGAGCAACAACGACGCGTCAAATGCGTAAAGCCCCTCTAGGTTCCGAGCCAGAAACGAAAAGAGAATGATGGTGGGGGCCCCGATGGGCGGCCGGGACGGGGCATGGGAGGGATGTTGGAGTTTGAGTATTCATGGTACTATTGGGAAGCTATAGATCTTTGTGGGATTGTACTCTAGAATTGCTTGAGCCTATGCGTGAAAAGGTCGGGAGGTTATAGGGATAAAATGATGGCACTATCTTGTCACGACGATTTACGACGTTTCAGAAGCATTCGAATGATCTACTATTTACAACATCAAGACAACTATTACCGTCGTGGTATTCTGCATGAGTGTCCCATTGAGACAGGATGGCCGTGGCTCGTGAATCTCATATCTGCAACGGGCTTTTCTTCGCCTATGAGGGAAAAAAGACAGGGCGGCCATGTTCCAGAACGAAGGATCGGCACGATACCGGCGAGCGATATCTGAGAGTCGCAATTGTTCGTATGTCGATACAAGCTGGTGGCCCACGGATACGGCGGGATTCAACCTCACGTAGCAGCACTAACCAACAAGGTGGGAAATGCAGCGAGATAACAACAAGTGACATTGCAGCGAGAGCCTCTTCTCAGCTGTGCAGTTCTGCTCTGCTACCTTGTAACTTCTCCATTTGGTAGTAGTACTAGTAGCAGTATTGATCTGGCTCCCAGTAGGACTCCATATCTCTCTGCCAGATGGTGTTGGTCCAGAGAATGGGAAAAAGGCTGGTACTTGCATGTGCGAACCGCGTGTGTGTCTCTGACGACTATCATTTCCCCTGTGCTGGGGGGAACACATTCATTTGCCATGTCATCGTGCTCGAAGATGGCGGGGGAGCAGCGAGTGCTGATTTGCTGCGTTGGCAAATTTGTCTAATTTTACGAGGAGGGACGTGATGGTGCTGCGAGAGAGCGTGTGTGTGTGTAAGGCACATGCAGTCTCTTGTTTGTTACGCAATGCGGCAAATGCTGATAGACGGGACGAGCAGCAGCAACAACAAGCAAAGGGAAGAGAGCAAGAAAGTCAAGATTGGACGGCCAGTTACTCATTATCTATTCTTTTCCCTTTTGCACATCGCGTTCCATTGGTGGTGGTGGCGGCCAGTTGGTTCAGCTGAGCGAAGATTGAATGAGCCGCTTTGCTCGCCAATGGAAAGGAATGGAATGCTCTTCATCCCTCAACAACTCTTTGTGCGTCCCTTTTATTACCATAGTATGTGTGTGGTATTACCCGTGTCACTGCTCCAGTAATACTAGCAGTAGAAGCTGGCAACTGGACAAAATCTCTTTTAGACGAGAGATGATTGGATCCGGCGGGCTGGGCTGAATCTGTGGAAACGTCGTCGTCCCACGCGGGCTGCGAGGCGTTGAGTTAGTTAGGTATATGAGAGTCTAGCTAGGTAGTAGTAGTAGTTCTACTAATAGCAGTAGTCTGGTGCAAAGTCGCACCGGGTGCACTCACTGACACGGCGAGACCACGCGTCCTTGGCGCCGACTACTATTTTCGATTTCCATGTCTCGTCTTGTGTGTATGTACTATTTATTCAGTACAAGTATTTCTGCCGTAAGGACAGCCGGCGACTCGGTGAGGCAAAGAGTCAGCTCGGCGGAAGGCGGCAATTGATTGCATTACGTGTCCCCGGAACGAGTGGCAGCGCATCTGATAACTTGAAGAATACGAAGCACTGGACCGGAACGGAGCTTGACCACACCGGGTAGTTCGTATGGTTCATATGCTTGGGGATTACTACTACTGCTAGTGCTTCGTACCTGAACCCTTCAATGTTGCAACCGCAATGCTCCCATGCATTTTGAGGGCTACTAACATTAGATAGATGGAGATGCCGTACCTGTATTTAGAGTGCTTTTCTGTACCTGTGCACCTGCGGGAACGGCGGATCAACAAGCGTCGAGTAGGATTCCATCCCGACAAGGCTTCGAAAGGAAACGTGAAAAATGAGGAAAGGGCAAAGAATGGGAGGGGAACAGGGCCATTTGCGGCGCATTGTTCATGGGAATCTCATGCCCATTCCGATCCAATGCGAATCCACATTGCTGCAACACGCTCTCAAACGCCAACAAACAAGGGCCGCGTGCCTCGTGCTCTCTAGCGGGCTTCTGCAGCGGCCTTTTGGTGCCTGGATTAGCGACAATGGCTTCCATGAGGGGACCGGCGCAGGCGGCTACAGTGTCGGCGCACAGTGTCCGTACCGTCTGTCAACCAGCGCAGCGCCCCGCCCGCCTCCCGCGCCGCGGCCACTCAGCGCCTCGCAGCGCCCGACAGCACCCGAGAGCAGCCCCCCCGGCCTGCCCAAAACAGCCCAAAACAGCGGGTGGGGCGCGCGACAACATGCACTGTGCGCAGGCCCTGGTGCGCGAGCGGGCGGCTAGACCACAAGCGGCTCTAGTGCCCTGATGCTGCCCCTGGCGCCAGAAACGCGGGCCCCATCGTCAACTGGGGGGGTTCCATCTTTCTGCGTTCTTTGCAGCGGACAGTCGGCCGTTTTCTGCATGGAAGGGCAACTTGGCGCTGCTGATGCCTGTACGATACATGTACCTTGAAGTTGTTGGTCTCGGCTGGGCAGGTACTTTGGCCGCGCTGCACTGCACGGCGTCGCACTGAGGTACCTGGACCTCAATTTTTACAGCGGTCCTGCTTAGCGTCCAGTGGGCTCATGTCGCTCTGCCGCAGCCCCCCCCAAACAAGCGCAGTTCGCTCTTTCGCTTCTCACCACCCCGTTGCTTCGCCCTCTTTTTCTCTCTCTTCCTGGTCTGTTCGAGCGACAATCAATCAGCGACCCAGCAAAAGCCAGAAAGGACAGCCAAAAAGAGGAGAGAGAAAGAAAGAGAGAAAAACGATACTCCGAGCGTGTCGAGCGAAACAGCAGGAACCAGCTTTTCCCGTCCGTTCGCCTCTTTCTGCTCTTTTTTCCACCTCGACTCTCGCCAAGGCCGATGATGTCTTTCTATTCGTCTACGATCTAGCATCTGTTGTTGTTCAAACCACCCACGCTCTTTTTCTTCTATCATCTGGATTTTGGTTTTTTCTTCCGTTATTTTTTTGGTTGTTATCATCTCTGAGCTAGACTCAGTCCACTCCATTTCTCACAATTCCCGCTTGTCTTTGGATCGCTGCACGACGAGACAAGCGGCTTCCAGTTCATTCGTTTTTTTGCCGACAAATCGAACCATTCAAACCGTCATCAGCTTGGGAGAAGACAAGAGGAGGAAAAGAAGAAAGGATCGACATAATTTGACGAACACGATTGTTTCGACATTCCGAGGCCGCGATATCATCAAGTCGCCATCGTCTGTCGCATTCTTGCTCAGCCCCCCGTCGCCGACGCAAATCACCACTACGATTTGACAGGATCGAATCGGTCAGCGTCAATCGCCAAACCTATTGTTATTTCCCTCCCGAAAATCGCCACAAGTACCCATCGCCAAAGATGGACACCACATCGTTCCTCGTTGCGAGGGACCTGACGGAACTGCACGAAGGTAAGAAAAGAAGAGCGCCGTGCCTCGCCGTGGTAGCTAACCGAAAGGTCAATGGCAGTGATGAGACTGGTCCCCCGAGCTGGCGGCTGCGTTAAGTGCGACGACACATCCAAGCTCCAGTGCCCGTCCTGCAAGTCCAACGAGAGCTGCCAGTTCACCGTTCCGCTCGATTGCACGCAATGCCCGCAGTCCTTCTGTGCCGTCAACGACTCGCCCAACAACGGCGGCGGCGACAAAGGCAGCAGCGGGCCCAGCGCTGGCCCCATTGCCGGCGGTGTCGTCGGCGGCATTGCTGCCATTGCCATCATCACCTATCTAGTCTGGAGATTCCTCATCAAGCCCAAGAGGCGGCTCTCCCAGTCGGTGTACGGAGTCGAAGAGAGCGCCATCCCGGGCGGCGAGAAGAACGGCAACCGCGTCACCCGCCGCGGATCGACGCACACCGTCCACTCCATCGCCTCGACCGTCCTCACGCGCGCCTCCAACATCATCCAGATCGCTTACATTCCCGGCGTCACCAACCGAGCCACGCCTGCGTCACCCAACGTCCTGGTCCCCCCTGTTCCGCCGATCCCCATGCACCACACCGAAGGCTACCGCGACTCGTCGGCCGATAACCCCCATTTCTTCGTTCCCGGCAACCTGCGGGACTCGACCTACTCCGGCATCTCCGCCTTCTCAGACCGCACCTCGTTTGCTCCGCCTCGCTCCAGCATCGCGTCCACCATCTTTGGCGGCGGCAAGCAGCAGGTCCTGACGCCGGCCCAAACTGGCATGCGGGCCAAGCCCACCATGGTCAGCGTCAAATCCGGCTCGAGCTCGCCCAACACGCCTCCGGTTCCCAGCCTCGACTTGGACAAGTTCAGCTCTTCCCAGCACCTGCGACCTCAGAGCGCGGCAAGCAACTTTAGCGTCGGCTCTACGTTCCTCAACAATGCCAATACCGTCACCCCGGCTCGTGCTCAGGTCGTCAAGGTGGGCGGCTCCGGACTGAGGATGGTGGAGATTGCCTCCAAGCCGGATGGCAGCTCATCCATCTCAAAATCACCAAGCTCAGCAAGCAGCAAAACCCCTCCCACGAGCTCGGGAGAAACAACGACAGCCGACCAGGGGCCGTTCTCCGACCCTCCGGACCCGTCGACGCCCCAAATCTCCGTCGAGGCTCCCTCACCTAGCAGAGAGAGGTCGTCTACCAAAGAGAACGACGTCAGATCTGGTTCCCAAAAGCGTGAATCTAGCCCATTTGGCGATGAGCACGAAACCAAGGACTGAGCGGTCACGTTTTGATGGCTTTCTATTTACACATTCATATTCATGGGTGAAGTGATATGTGGACCTTATTTTCTTTGTTTTTTCCCCTCCATTTCCTCTACATCTGATTTCTACTTTTCGTACTATATTTTTTTGGAGACCCCTGCTTTCTTGAGCGATGAGAGAAGATCTTCAAATTACGGGTTACGGCGTCTTTGATCGGGACAAATGTCGCAGGGATTTGATATGACAGATGGCGGCACGGCTTGAAGCAGCAAAATGCGGACATTTATTGGTGTGCTCGATTTTGACTATCTTGAATAGAAACGATTACTGGCACTCGATCTGATGTTGTGACGCTGAGTCGAGGCATGGCGCTGGTGAACTGTACGAAGGGCTTCACCTCTTGTGTAGGGAAGAGTGACTGAGACAGTGGCCGCGTGTCAACCTTTTCGACTCCCTTGCGTGGCATATCATGAGAAGGACGTAGACAGCGAGTCGCCTGTTGGCATGAACAACAGCATGAGGGCAGCTCAAGGGGTTTTCAAGGCCAAAGAGGCGGTCAGCCACTGTTTATAAAGAGAAGATTTTGTTGTGATTTATCATTGAAGCCAGATGTTGTCTGTCAAAGAGATGAGATGACGATGATTTCCATGTACGGCTTATTATTTCATCATCTTGACTCGTTTACTCATTTGCATTTCATTTCATTTCATCAATTCTAGAAGCAATTTTATTACCTGTTCGTACCTATTTTTGGCAGCAATACTGTCGGGGTCTGCTGGAGGAGACATGTGAAACTTGGACGAGGACCTGCCACCCCTTTTGTAGATTGCAGAAAGTACCTACCTACTAAACAGCAGTCACTTTCAATTTCGGCTTGGCCCAATTTGTTTCTTTATCGCTTATCTGCATTGCAAGAGATCCGGGATTAATAGAAGAAGAAAAACTCATCTGGTGTCTTTTTGTTTTCTCCTTTTTTTTGACACGCGGGATTGGATAGAAGTAATATGCCGGGTTCATAATGAGAATGATGCTAGTATTGCTGGACGGGGATATGGAGGCAGGGGGTGGTGAATGGAAATAGATTTGGCTAATTTTGCATGGGGATTGCTTTTTGGTTCTTTTCGTCGTTTCGGTTTTGTCACATCTAATCTTCGACAATGTTAGAAAAAACAATCCGATGAAGATTTCTGTAGAAGATTCGGACGGGTGGTCCGACTGCCGTTATCAATCTTCATCCACGATGGTATTTCATCCAGCTAAAAGAGTTTCCAACGTGACACCCTCAAAACCAAAACTAACTGCTTACACCCAAAACTCAAAATCACCGGTGCCCATCAAAAGTTCTCAGATCAAGCTTTTACCCCTTCTCCCATATCTATCAATCTACCTATCTTGTGTACAGATACCTATCTTTCAAGCCCATCGGTATTAGACACAAAGGCAGGAGTAATTAGAACAGGGGGGACCGTGTGTATCCACACTTCCTGAGCAGCCCGGGCTCAAAACAGCAGGTAAACTCAAAAAAAACTCACACGCCATCAACTTTTTGGTCGCTTTTTTGACGACGACAAGTTCCAAAGCAATCCACATGTGACAATTTTTCGGTGTTTATGACTGGCTACATCGTAACTTCTTATTTGTTTTTTTTTTGTTTTTTTTTTCCTCTCGAGTTGACATTTTACCGGTTTTATTAACCGGGGAAGCGAATCTGTAAAGAGAGGAAAACTCTGCCATCGAAGAAAAATGAGGGTTTTGCCTCACAAGTGAATGTGGTTGGATTATGCCATGTGCTGTACGGGAAGTTGGGCCAGCGAGGGAATAGGTGGAAAGGGGAGACTTTGTAGAGGTCATTGTCGCCTTTGATATGTCAGGACAAACGTTAGCTATAGCATTCATGAGTTATTTCATTGACCACGAGTAGTCCATATAGCTCCAATCCGTTCAATCTTCTCCAGTTATACCGCTCAGCCTCACAAGTCACAACGTGCAATGCCTCATCGAGAGCCACATGACAGATACTACAAGTAAGTCAGAACCAAAATCCACAATCATCTTCACAGTAACACGTTCTACTATTTCCCATACGACCCGTCAATAAATATCCACAAACAAACAGTCAGAAATGTCCCCCAGTCCGGAAGACCTTTCCGTTGCACATCCCTACTCCACCAGGATGGGCAGGCAGCCCACCCCATCTCGTTTCTCCTCCAAAAGGTCAATATGATTGAATAGTACTGGGTAATCATCCATTGATTTCACGAGTTTGTACAGATCGCTACAGCAATTTGCATGTCGATCACGACTGGAAAAGCTCCATCTTGTCCCATGCCCTCCCATGTCTCGTAGATTTGCGTCCTTTCTCCTGACAAGCACATGCAAATCTCTAATGCTGCAAGATCTCGTCATGTGAAAAGAGATACGCTTGATCCGTCAGCGTTTGACGCCCGCAACACCGACCGCACCATTACATCATTTTTTTGAAAATCCACGTGTCTTTCAATTGTAGACATTCAGAGGATGTGATGACAATAACTTCAGGAGACTCGGACGGCTACAAAGAGTCAAACTTTCACGTCCATTTTCAGCACCTTGAGATACGGCTACCTTACAGTAAATCATCGAAAGCTCGAAGACGTCGCCATCGCTGAAACGTCAATGCCATGTAGATTTTCATTCTTGCTTTCGTCTTGCTCTGTTCATTTCTCTGATGTTGTTTGTTGTTTCCACAGACAAAGGGTAGCACAGGCCATACCTCATCCTCGCTTTCACTTACAAGACAAAGGGAGACAGCAGACGAAACGTCTTTGAGGAACAAGGGCACAAGTCAGATAGTAGTGGTAGCCTCTAGCATTCAACATCCTCTTCTTCCATACCATTGTCGTCTAGAAACCGAAGCTTTCTCCAAGAAACAAAGGGGAAAAAAAAAACAAAAACTGAAACGAGCACACACATTGTGGAGGATAAATAAAGATATAAACAGATTCGACAAAGAAATCCAACAAGATATCGCTATCAAACACCCATCCATGACATGTGCCAAAAGACGTGTACGGTGAATTTACTTTTTATAACCCAAAAAGAACAGGGGAGCAGGTAGAGATGGAATTGTCGAAAGTCGGCAAGAGATGGTAATAGCGAGAAGAAGAAGAAGAAGAGTAAGAAGAAGAAGCAAGACTCGAACCAAAAGGGACTCCTGGAACACCCGCGACCATCCATTCCATGTCTGTAGGGGGGTTTTAAATGAACGCAAGAGAGAGTAAGAAATGGTAATGACGCAGGGGTAACAAGGAGAGGCGCTACAAGCATTGAAGGAATGAAGGCAGCAGTTTGGCATCGGCCAGTGCATATTAGAAATCGTCGGGTAGGAGCCAGAGAAGAAACAGAGTGAACCGTCTCCCTCCAGGTAATATCATCAATGAGCACCGTCAGGTTATCCAGTAGTAAGTAGTAGCAGTATAAACATTGGTAAGAGACCAGCGCCGCGAAATGATGCCACCACTTTTTTTTCCCCTTTTTTCTTGGTTTGTTCGGATGTGTGTATGACTTGTGCGGGTGTAGGCGTCCCCAGGTGGTTCGTACGCCTTGCGCCAATCGAGGAGCCGTGAGGTGTAACATAATAAAGATGCTTTTCTCTGTTTATTTCTTGTTGCCGAATGTCGTCGTCATCATGTACCAATATGGCAAGCCCACCAAGCAGCCGGAAGAGGGGCAGAAGCAGAGCGCCAGCTCGTCTGCTGCCAACGTATGACATATACCAGGATCCAGTCTATTCCGTTCGAGGAGGACAAGTCCCAGTAGAGGAGGATGCTGGGTTCGATGAGGAGAAGCACAAAGGGGAGAGGAAAAAGGAAGAAAAACGAGGCATGCGCGACTAGGCGCGCGCCTCATCCAACAGAACCCCAGTCCTCAAAAGGGCTCTCTGTCGCGAGTTGGAATCGTGTGAACGAGTGAGAGCCGCTCATAAGACAATGCACTTGGACTTGCCGTCCTTGCCCTCCTTGCCGCGCCGGTAGCGGTGCGTGTCTCGGCCTGCTCCGCCCGCATCGCCATTGCTTGTTCGGGCTCGGCCGCTGGCGCCCGCCGGGGGTCGCGAGGCCTGCTGGCGCTGCCGGCGTAGGATCCTGACGACGTCGTAGAAGGCCTTTTCGACATTGATGCAGTTCTTGGCCGAGGCCTCGACAAACTCGCAGCCAAGCTCGCGGGCCAGGGCGTGCCCCTCCTGGGTCGATACCTCGCGCTCGGTGACCCTGTCGCTCTTGTTGCCGACCAGCATGATGGGCACGGGCAGCTGCGGGCTGGCGGCGGACAGAGGCGAGCCGGGATATGAGGGCGAGGAGGCTACCGACTCCTTGACGCGCTGGATCTGGTGGTGGAAGCGCTTGATGCGGGTAAAGGACGAGCGGGATGCGATGCTGTAGACGAGGACGAAGCCCTCACCGTCTCGGATCCATTGGTCTCGCAGCGCTGTGTATTCCTCCTGGCCGGCCGTGTCGAGAACCTCGAGCATGCAGGGCTGGCCGTCGATGACGACCTGCTTGCGGTACGAATCCTCAATCGTCGGGTCGTACTGTAGACGTCGAACGTTAGCCAAGAAAAAGTTGCATCCAATGCATCGCTCGTCTCGCTCTGGGCGGATGGGAGCTTCCTGTTGCTCTGCCCCTCATGCGCTACCGCCGCGGAGGCTGTCCGCCCAATCGGTCAGGAGAGGGGAAGAAAGAGTCGGTGATTTCTCCTCCCTGTTCCATCTCCCACGCCTCTCCCTCCCCTTTCGCCTGTTTCTTCTTTTGTGTTCCTTTTCTTTTCCTTCGAAAATGCTGGTTTGATTCGGAAGAGGGGGGTTTGAATGCTTACCGTCTCGACGAAATGCTGCAGACACAGCTGGATGGTCAAGGCCGTCTTGCCGACACCACCGTCTCCCAGCACCACCAGCTTGTACAGCACCATTCTGCCCGCCATGATGGGCGCAAAGTCAGAGCGGTTGAGCGACCGAGCTCAGACAGGCAATCCTCGGGTTATGGTTGATGGCCGGCGAATCCAAGAGCCCGCTAGCGGCGCTGCGAAGGGAGGGAAGGGGGGGATATGGATGGATGATTTGAAGCCGAAGCAAGGCAGCAGATGCAAGAGGCACTGGCGAGGCGGAGCAGCGCTGGACGGGGACACGGGAGGCCAAAGAGCGCAGCGACGGAGGCGAGCAATGGGGCGGCGACGGGATGCTGCTGTCTGGTGCGAAGCGGTGCAATTGGGGAATCTGGACCAGGCGGAATGGCGGTTTTGTCTGGGGATGAATGGATGTTTGTGGCAGCTCTAGTGGTTCTAGTTCAGTCCAGTTCAGCAAGCCGGAGATCAAGTGCTTTGGCTTTGGGCGTCTCTGGAGCTGGTCCAGTGGACTTTTGGGTGGAGCAGCAGGTGTGGGTTGTGGCGGGTCCCGGCTTTGGATTTGGGATAGCAGGCGTCGAGCTTGGCCACAGGGCATTTGATTGCTGATAGGGGGGGGCCTCTTTGAGGGCTGGCCGCTGTAGGAATAGCCTGGAGGTCAAGTACCTTGTTACTTAGCTGCAGGTGGCGCGTGCTAACATGAACGGAGAGGACAGGCAGGGTTCGTGTTTTTTTTTGGCCCAGGGCGACATGGAGAGACTGGTATAATCACCCATCAATATCAGGTAGCAGCATGCAATGCCATGTAATGCAGTGCGCAAAACGTGGGTACGGAGCAGGTTAATTGATGCATGGACGGAGCGGACGCCAGTTGCAGAGCGAGCAGCAGCAGAGATGCAGCTGGATAAACAAGTCGAGTGCTATTTGCGGAGAGGCTAAAATCTGAACTCAACTCGAGCTGGTGCCATTGGATTGGATTCCAGTTGATTGATTGATTGATTGATTGGAGCTCAACGGTTGCTTGTTGAGGCGCGCAGGTACAGATACTTGGTAATATGCTTCATGTTCCTTGCAAGTTCGACATGCTGCAGCGCCGGACTCTTGCGCAGCGCCAAGCTGGACGCGCAGCTGGAGCAGCCAAATGCGCTGAGCAACATCCAAAAGGACGCAGTGCGAGGCTACAGGCATGAATACTAAATCAATTCCATTCTCTTGACCATCATGGCAGCCTGGCAGGTCAGAGGTAACGGTACAGGCGCAGGCATGTACATGTACAGGTACAGGCATTCGCAGTCCGCTCAATGATCCCCTATTCTCATCCCCCTCCCAAGGCCCCCAGCCGGGCAAGGAGGCTGGCTGTCCGTCTGCAGCCTGCGTCCGCCGGTATCGTATCACACTCCTGCACAGCGCAGGGTTCAGCATTTTTCTCTAAAATTCTCGCACGCCGTTGGCGGGACATGGATTAGGTTGAGCTTTCTGCGGCCCCGACAGCCATGCGGCCAAAGCGTCTGGGGCGGCTCTTTGGGCTTGCTCTTGTTCTTGCTCTTTGTCTGGCTGGCTGCTGCGGACGCTAACTGTTAGGAAGGGAGCCCCAGCGGTACTAGGTACTAGGCGTGTACTAGGTAAGTAGTCGTAGTACCTTAGCTGCAGCTGCAGCTGTGGGGGGGAAGAAGAAGAGAGGAGAACGCTGGGGACGCTTGGGGGAGTGAGAGAGGGGGATGCTGTGAGCGAGCGAGTTGAAGCGAATTGGATGGGTTCAAATGGCGATATCTGCGCAAAGCATTGAAGTACAGGTACCACGGCTGCAGCCGGTGAATCGAGAGGTTACCTTACAGAATCGCTGCGAATGCGAGCAAAGTCCTGGTACATACTGATCCGGCCCGCCGTTACGCTCGGATTATGTCAGAGTGCGACAACAAGGGATTGGACTTCAACCTTGAAAGCCATTGGCACTCTGAAGGCGCGCCTACATGTACCTAAATAAAGAACGTCCACGAGACTCCGTCGAGTGGGATTCCCTTGACATGTCTGAGCATCGACATGAAGAGAAAGTCCGAGCTGGAAACAAAAGGCAAAGGCGAGGCCGTTCTGTGCCCTTTCAGCAGCACCTGGCTTTAGGTACCTGCCCGTACCGGCCTGTATCAGAGTTGAGACTTCATCGACCGGCAGCGGTGCTACCCGACAGACCTGGGCAGCCCTGAGCGGGATGAGATGCCTTATACTACTACTACTGCAAGGCCGTGGCAGCTGGAATCTCATCTGGTGTCCATGCTGGTTCCATAATCCTCCGAGCAGCGGAAACACACCGAGCGCCGGCACCAGTGCGCAGCATGGCTCTCTATATGTACAGTATCCAGGCCGCAGGATCGATATCCTTTCGCTACCTACCCCGGGGTTGTTGGTACTTGCCAAAGTGCCTACTCAACCGCATGTGCTGCATGTACCTCTTACGAAGCACCGGTTACGGCAATTTGGATCACCGCTTTCCTGCCTGCTCTTTGTGAGCTTTGAACCGTTCAGCCACATCAACGGTTGGGCAGGGCTTCGCCTCTCCCTCGTCCTCTCTCCTCCTCCATGCCCTGCTCAGCACGAATCGGCCAGCCGCCGGCGTGGACATCACTCCGTCCCATGTTAGCCAACCGCCGTCGAACGCCTCCCTCCCCGACTCGACCCAGCCGAACCAGTCGGAAGCTCCTCGTGGCATGGGATACAAGTGGTCTGGTATATGCAGCAGCAAGCCCGCCGTCTTGCTGCCATCACACGAGCACGACATGTGCCAACCTGCGGGGCCCGAAACCCCAGCTTGCCCAGTCCCAGGCCTTCGCTCAGCTCGCGCTCGCAAACCTGGCTGCAATTCTGCCAGTCGGGCGAGCATCCTGACGCTCTGCCACTCTGCCCTTTGCCGGGGCGACCCGAACGCCCACGAGCGTCTGCCGCCAAAGCGTCCAATGGCCCGCCATGCTTTCAAGCACACGCTCGAGCCCCGGCGCTGCGCCTTTCCAGGCTGAACGCGCTGCTGCTGCCTCCCCTTGCTGCTGCTGCTGCTGCTGCTGCTGCTGTTGCTGGCTAGAACCTGCTCGACCAAGCAGGCTTGTGGCAAAAAGCAGCACTGTTCTCGCACAAAGTTCAGCGTCGCCCATGTCCATCGAGTACTACGACTACGGCCGCCGGCGAGAGCGCTGCTGCATCCGTAGCGCGGAGCCATGGCGGAAGCGAACGTGCGCCCATGCCAGCAGAGCCGGAAGCATGGCTGCAGCTTCAGCGGCGAGCCTCTCAGAAGCCGTCGATCTGCACCGCCGGCTGAGCTAGCGGTCGGAACCGCAGCTTCAGACGCTCAACGGGCAGCCGAGCGCCTACTTGTGCGAGCAGCGGTGCTACTATTGGGTACTAGTCCTACGGAGCACGACGCTGGGTGCTCTGCTGGTGCTATGTATGAGTTATCAGTATGTATCAGCCGGCCTGATCGCGTACAAGTACTCCAGACTGGCCATGCTGCCGTCCTGAGATCCCAGCAACGCCGCTATCAGAACGTGCAGACAAGGGCCATGAGCTCAATGGTCTGATTCTTTGCTGCTGGTCCCTATGGCAGCACTCCGTGTGTATGTACTACGGCACCACGTCGTCCATGGCCGGCATCGACTCGGAAAACTGGACGAAAGGCGGAACGGCGAGAATCGAGGGACTGGCCGCTTATGCCATAACTTGTCAGGGTCGCAAGCATACATACATACCTGCTCGTACGTCGTACCTATGGAGCATCAGCAGCAGACCTGGAGGCAGCGGCAAGACCATGTTTGCATGTGCATACATACGGACGATACAGGCGTCGTTTTGCCACCTCAGCGTCTCCTTTCGGAAACCATTTCCGCCCCGAACCTGACGCTTCTGCCCAAGTGCCCAACTTTCCGTTTGGAGAAACATCCTTCCAGTCACTCGCGTCCGCATCGCCCATTTACAGTATGCATACGGCCGTGCGTGAACCGGGGGGGTTCACATAGGACGAACCCACCGCAGAGTAAGCTGTGGATGTAGTCTCCTCCTTCATGCTGCCAGAGTCGGTATGTATGTGGCCTGCCTTTCGTGTGAGATGACAGCTGCCATGTCCCTTGTGCTGAAAATGCCCGCTTAACAGCTCGTCAGCCGCTTACACGCACCACGCAGCCCTCGCAAGTGCAGTGCGGTGTTAGTACTCCGTGTGCAGCATCTCATACTTGGCATATTAGGTATCTCGTTTGAGACGAAAGGCCAAAGAGCTCACGTCTGCCGGCGACTACTACGAAGTACCATATTCGCCATGTCACCACAGCCCGCTATTTCGGCATAGATCTAGACTATACCTTGCAGTCTTCGGACCCTTATATTGGGCTGAGACCAAAGCCGCCGCAAGCTGGCCGTGCCGGGCGATCCAGGACGAATACATGCAGCGGTCCCTCGCCTTAACCAGGAAGAAGGCGAATCTGATCCTTTGTCTCCGAGGGCGGCATTCGACAACCAGCATCTGTGCGGATATGCCCCCCAACCACCCGCCGCGTGCGTGGGAGCCTAGCCTAGCTTTGCTGAGGACGTGGAGCAACGACCCGCAGCGGCAGGCCGCAAACTGCAGCCCCTCAACACGCAGCCGACGACGCCGATGAAGACGATGGCACTGAGGGTTGGCGGGCAATACCCTGATCGTCTGCTCTGTAGTACTTCGTATTACTTCGCATGTACAACGGTTTGGACAGCTACGTTCCTGATACGAAGTACAAGCCCTGGCAACCATTGCGAGCAACATATCACTGTACCTCCGTCTAAGCACGGGTATCACTTACGCCGCAACCTTGCGCTTGCGGCTCTTTGCAAAGTACGAGCAAACACAGGACGTCGGCACTACCAACCGCCTTACTGCCCTGCTCTTTTCCTCCTCCAATAGCGTCTTATGCAGATACTACGTGGAAGTCTGCTCAAGCTGCTCGTCGGACTTGCACAGCCTTATATCCAAATACGTTTTCAAATCGTCAGCCAAGAGAGAGTCACGCCCGTCGGGGATCATCTTGCGTCTGTCGCTTATGAGCGGCGCAATATTCACCACTTCGAGTTGGCAACTACAAACCGTCTCTCTCATCCATTGGCTGCTTGATGCTGGCCGAAGAACGTGCTACTACCTACGAGATCACGAGGTCGACCACCTACTGACACGCTGATTCTGACGGCAAACATGCATGCTACATATTGCTACCGTGCACAAGAAACTTGCAATCTTTCCTCTGATTACTGTAGCACTGCGTCAGCGCGGGGAAGCATGTCGTTGTGGTCAAGGCTCCCTTTCCCGGTCTGGCAACCGAGCTTATCCGGTTGTCATCTTGGGCTAACCGCTCTCCCATCCCACGTCTTCCCTGCATACCGGAACGCGGGTGATGCTGACCCGCGGACAACAAGTCGATCCCGAGCCCCAGATTCGCTCACCGAACCGGCCCATTTCCACTCCGTACTGCCGCTGACCTCTAGGTCTCCGGGTAAATAGATAGATGTCCTCAGCGTTCTTCAACGTCGTTTGTGCCCCCCCTCATCAAGACGAGTAAGCTCGGCGGTGGGGGTCACAGTCTTTTATGCTTGCGGCCGTCACTAGCTGATCGTTTGTACTGATACAAAGTATGTGTACCACAAAGGCATGTTCTGTCGCAGCTGGGCCATCGTGGGAGCAAAAGAGCCAGCTGTTGGTGTAGATACCACTGGCAGCCGCGTACGAAGCATTGCGGGCCTGACATGGGAAAGACACTTCATGGGGCGAGCCTCCAGGAATCTCCATGCCCTTGTAAGTGTTTGATTGTGCCAATGACCTTTGCGTCTACTTTGACTCAGCTGTGTCGGCGACGGCATCCGAAAGACCCTGCCGGTTTTCAGCCCCATGGATCAAGACCTCGGGTCCTCCCGAATAGGAGCCGCTGGCACACAGTATCGCCTTGAACGGGTCCAATATGCGCCCCTTGGCCCTGATATGCCGTTGAATGAATCATACAGCTACCAATGAGAGGTCGTGGTCCTCGGCCCGTGGTGAGGATGGAGAAACAAGCCTCGGGGCATAGCTCCAGTTGAAAAACTGCGGCTCACTTGGATGATATACTATCATGGTTTTGTATCATGTTGTGGCTGACTGATCTGACTCCTTTTCAGCTCTGCAAGGTAAACACTCGCCTATGTATAACGTGATAACGGTGAACCTATATCAGTGCGGTCTATTGCCTTTGGCGTCCATATCTCTTGATGACTTGTGCTACTTGCTCAGACATTATCTGGTGAATTGTCCGAGACATGTTCAGCTGGCCAGCGAGCAGGCAACTCTCTTCAGCTGAAACCGTGTATAATCCTACAAGACAACTCGACGCCGCGTCATATCTTTTATTTACGACTTGTGATTCCATATTCTACATTGGTCTAATGCGAAAGATGCTGCAAGGTTACAATTCTCCGAAGATCGTGACGACTACTACTTGGTCGTCTTCATCATGAACACCTTCTAATAGATCGTTGCTGTCACTCGGCGTTGCGGCTTCACAGCTGGACATCAATGACAGACAACAAGGCTTCTGCCCATCAGACTTATCACTATCGTTACTCGACCTATATTCGCCCCAGCCTCATCACAAGCGAACAACATGCTCGTGAGCACCAAGCTTCTCCTCTCCAGTCTTGCCGTCTCAAACACCAACCCAGAACCCAAGCAAGTCCCCCAACGCAAGTCGAATACACCCTCCTCCTCCCACACATATCCCCATTCCAACAACAGCATCCCCTCCCCCCCCCTTTTATTCAATCAACTCCCTCCAACTCGCGCAACTTCTCCGCAACACCAAGCAGCCCGCCCTCCCCCTCCGCAACCCACAAGTCCACCCACCCCCTCGCCTCAAGAAACCTCTCCTCCTCCCTCCCCCATTCCTCCTCCGCCGGCCTCTCAACATAGATGGTCCCGAGACCCAGGTCCCTCGCCGCACGCAGATCCTTCATGTGCGCCGCCACGAGGGCCACCTCCTCCGGCCGCAAGCCCAGCCCGCGCACCGCCCCGAGGTACGTCCCCGGATCAGGCTTGTACGCGCGGAACGTCTCCGCCGAGAAGACCTTGTCGAAGACGAGGCCCCCGAAATCGCTCAGGTCGCGCAGGATGCTGGTGTTGGCGTTGGACAGCGTGGCCGTGGTGTACCGCCCATGCAGCCTCTCCAGACCCTCGGCGGAGTCCGGCCACGGGGCGAGCCGATGCCAGACGAGGCTCAGGCTCCGAATCTCCGACTCGGTGAACAGGCCCTCGAGGTCCCACCGCCGGAGAAGCTCGACGAGGCTCTCCCGGTGGTGCTCGTCGATGCTCTTCCACTCGTCCGTGGCGGGGTCAAAGGCCCGCGTGAAGGCGTTGTACGAGTCCCGCCACTCTTGCACGAAGCGGTCCCAGTCGCTCTGCGCGAGGGCCTCGAGCCGCGTCCGAAGCGCCGGGGAGAGGCTGCTGCTTGCTTCTTCTTCCGAGCGGCCGGAGGAGGACTGTTGTTTGCGGAAGATGCGCAGGGAGAGCTCGTCGGTGACGGAGGAGCGCCAGTCTACGACTGTGCCGAAGACGTCGAAGAGGAGGGCTTTGACGCCTGTGAGACGGGAGGTTTTTGAGGGCATGGCTGTGTGCCTTCTTTGATTCTCCTTGGTTTGTCAATCTTGGATGTAAGTCTCTTCTCATGCGTCTGTCCGGTCTTGGATAGCAATCAATAGAGGATTCAAGAGCTTATTGCAGTGATGAGCTATAAAGGCGAAGAAAGGCGTTGTTAGTGGGGAGGTGTGTTAACTGGTGAAGCGTCACCGAGGTTGAGTTTAGAACTTGCGAAAATCACATGATTCGATGTCGCCATCGAATCGGCCAGAATCGATTTAGAGCCAGCAAAGGGCATCATGCAAAGGAAAAAACATTCTTTGTACATGATGAAAACGTACGACAATACTGAAGCCTTCGGATATGAAGAGCATATGAGAATTGCTGGCAAGCTTCGCGGTCCTTGTAGGGTAAGCAGGGGATGTAACCGGCCAGGAGAGGCAAACCACCTTATTGCTCGGCGTGCTTGCAGGCGCGTCAAGGGGATGCAGCCATTTCAATGCGATTAGGCCAATGGAAACACAATAGACAGCTGGGATTTGAAGATATATAAAGTGACGTCCAAGAGTCTCGGCTATTGAAGTTCAGGAACAGTGACGCTGATATGGTACATAGACATGATGACTTGCCGTACACCAACAGACTATCATGATATTCTCATGTAAGGTAAGCATTCTCTTCTCGAAGAGCATCGAAACCCAATGCATTGCCCAGCGTCGTAACAGCTTCTAGCCAGCCGCCGAGAGGGCATAGTCCAAGCCGGCACACAGCCGAGTTTCCCCGTAAGCAGAAAGGGATGCTTCTTGAACCCAATATGCCGGCCAATCTCTCATCTACACCAAACAAGCCACTGTAATGAATGCACCCCGTTTCACCTGAGACATCTGCCCAACGTATCCTGGCAAGCCGCCGTTCTAAGCCGAGAATGATAGTATGCAGCTGCTTTATTGGAAGACGGCACTGCGGCCAGCAAAGGACGGAATGGTCTTGGACGAGAGAGAAAGGGAGCAGCACAGATGCAGTACGTGTCAAGTAGACTGTGAAGCGTCTCTGCAAGCACATGCATTGAGAGTGAGACCATTGTGCGAAGACCAGACTCCTGGTTCAGAACGCCCGCCATCGTCGACGCTTCTGAACGGAAGTCGATCAAGATTGTGTTGAACCTCTCAGTCAACTACACAACTTAATAGTATTAGCAGTAGCCTGTCCAACGGGCTCAATGATTGACATGTGAATGCCCCAGCCGTTCTCATTTGTAATTCAGTGCTCCCCAACATGTGTTGTCATGTTGCTCTTAAGCAAGCCGTAGTACGGCCCGAAATTGGTTGCCAGCCCTGTGATATTTCAGACCAGTAAAGCCACAGAGTGATCTTCGTGTGTGACCGGAACGTTGCCGTGATAGCTGAAACGAAAGCCATGCTGCCATTTTGACCGAGGCACAATATATTCGCGGACCTTTTGCTTCTTTAAATAGGAGTCTCCGCCTCAGCCACTGAGTGCTGTGTGACTGTGATAACGCCTGGGATATAGATCCCCTCTGTGATATAGCACGTGGAGCTTCACAAAGTCAACAAAAGAACAGGGAGTACCGGGCCCAGTTGCCGGTCGCGAAGAGGGAAGAGGCGCAATCACTCGCCAATTGAAAACTGACTATGCGGAGATGCGGATGGCTCCTGGCTGAATGTCGACCCTGGGCAACCGAGTAAAGAGGCCTTCGTGCCATTCTCTGTGCTGGGTGTTAACGACGCTCTTGGGGATACCTCGCCATCCACATATTGCCCTCCTGACTAGCCAGTCAACACAGTCAATAGGCCATTTGCGGGATACTCGAGTACCAAAGAAGGTACCTCAAGGAGGGCACGGATAGACGGGCCGGAACAATGGTGGCAAACGTGCCGCTGTGTGGGTGGCCGACGAAGTTTAAGCTGGCCTTAAGCTCCATAGAGCTCGTGGCTTCAGCGGCCAGTTTCGAAAGAAGCGATAGGCCTCTTCCATTGATTGGAACGTTCGTGGCCATATCCGTGGGGTCGGTTACCGTTGCCGGCAAGCTGTTCGGTATTAGCTTATCGTCCGTGATGCCCATGTCCACACTGAGTGACATTTGGGGATCTGCTATCCGACTCGTCGGTGGTCCCGGGAAATTGTTGGTTGGGCAGCATGCTACTTGAGATAGAGGGGCATTGCATAGAAAAGACGGAATGAGGCTCCGAATGAAGTACTCGGTACGTACTACTGAGTACACGTATAAGGAAGTTCCAGTTTTTGATGGCTTCTTACCTTGACCTAGAGGTATAGTAGTAGTAGTAACAGCTGAGTATAAGCAGAGACGTTGGCCCGATGCTCCTATTGAACGGCGATCCCAGCCCTGAGACGGTGATCTGGAGCCCCGGAGCGTGTAGAAGACCATTATCTCATGAACTTGGCAGGCCGGGGTAGCATTCTGAGGCGTTTCCAGTCGGTACTCGTACCTCATGCTTGAACCATCCTCATCAACAGCCCTGTCCTCCAGAATTGTACGAAATGGTACTTCGTACATGGCTCAACACCTGTTGGAGCACACCGATGTTCCTGAACTTCGTGGCGATGACACAGCGAACCAATATGCCATGGCCATATCTCTGTCGATGGCAATGGCGAGGCGGCTCATTTTTGGACTGAACATGACCATAGGTGTCAGATCCAGCCGCTCAGAAGCTGCAATCTCTCCATCTCCCCTCCTCTTCTTCGTCTTTCCATCGAAGGTATCCGGTGAGCAGCCAAAAGTAGTGCCATTGGAGTGGAGTAGGATGTATGAAGCGGAGAAATTGCAGGAGCATGATAATCGCCCTATCACCTATCACGTCCCTGGCTAACCTGAGGGAGCGTGCTGGACTAGCACGAACAGAGCGGCATGGCTGAGAGTGCGGAGTGTGCCGCGCTGAGGCCTGTATGCCTTCCCCAGCAAGAATCTCATCAAGATGCCTGTTCGCACCTTTTCGAGAGGCATGTTACTGAGCTTTTGGCACCCAAGCTAACATTGCCGAGCTAGCTAATCGGCAGGAAGGACGCTTGACCGATGAGAGGAAGCTCGTATGACGGGGAAGAAAGCCTAGCCTCGTAATTTGGCCATTGTCCTCCTGCTTGCCAACGACCATTCTCGAGGGGCTACAAGCACGTTGGCCCGTACGGCTGATGATCGTCGCCCTGCCTTCCGTGGAGAGCTAACGGGCTGAGTTCGACAGCCCCGGTGGCAGAAATGGAGGTGTGGAAAAAGCAAAAACCTTCCATTGCCACTGATGATCTCGCTCACAGAGGTCACTTGACAGTGCCTTCGAGGGGCTCTGAGCACTCGTACGGAGCACTTCGCGGACACCGGTGTCATCTGCCACTTTGACAGCCTCCGTGGAGGAGAGACACATGCCGTGCGCACGGAGCCGCAATTCATAACTTTCCGTTGACGTTCCGATGAAATGACGAGGATGGCCTGGCTTCCAGACAATCAAAGACCATAAAGTGTCCCGCGTATTACCACTTGGTTCGACCGCCCGCAACTTGTAGCTGTCCACGACGTCGGTCATACCGACCCTGATGAACAGGCGGGCCAAAGAAATAGATTCGTCAGCACACAAACATCTCCCATGTCTGTCCAATTAATTGGGGATACGCCATAGGGAGTAAGGTTGGTTGGTTGGGTTCCCCTAAACGAGCACGAGGGCCGGGCTAGCTTTGCCAAGTTCGGCCCGCTTCCTAGGCCAGCATAGTGTCGGGCCTCGTGTGAAGTCGAAGACGAAGGCCCTTGTCGTGATTAATTTCCAGAGCAGCCAGGGGGGGCCAGCTAAAGTAAATGAGCCAACTTGTACGGAGTATCCCATACTGGTACATTATGTGCGATGCTCCGTCCTGCGGGCATACATACAAGCGCAATACGTGTGAGGCCCGTGTACGCGGTAATACTACCAGCAGTGTTATGTCCCCTACGGACCGCATGCCCCATGTCTTCGGAAGAATCGAGAGGTCGAGGTGTAGAGCCTGCATGCAGGACGATGCAAGGTACGCCCCTCAGCGTCCAGAGAGTGATACGTCGGGCATGCGCCGATGGTGGAAGACATGAGTGTAAACCTGACGCAGGCACCACTCATGTTGCATTGCAACGTGATAAAAGTAGTGATGATACTAGTATCCAGTATTGTACGGAGTAGTAGTACCTGCGTGCTTGCGCTGAGGGTTTATTAATAACCGACGCAGTAGGGTCTCACCATAATACCGGGCCGTGGCGTAGGCGACTCGGCCAGATGTATCCGTTTCTTTAGGGGGGCGCAAATATAAGGTAGGCAAGCAGTCCGTCGGGTTCCTAAGGTAGTGACGTTGACAGCCCTCGATGCTGACCGCATAATGGAGCTAAGTTTGGGCAGAGACTTGTCAATCTTCCCGTCATTTCCTGGAGAAGCAATGCAGTCGTTGCTCGTCGTCCGTTCGAGTTCAGTGGTTGGAGGAGCTTGAGAATACACCACCCCGGTTGTACATAGGAGTAGAACTTGGAATGGCACGGGGTGGTCTAGAAGTATTCGCTCTGGCCAGGATGCTGCTCCTGTCCAGACGATTTCGGATAATGTCGTGAAGGTGGCCCTGACAGGGATCTCACCAGGTGACACCGGTAGCCTTGCATATGTGATATTGCCGTGCAGCCATCAGCCTCCGTATGCCTCTACGCGCAGGCAAGTCTCCAGTCCCGCCGTCCGCTTTCGACGGTACTTGGTACAAGCTCGTTGTACTCGTAGCCGAGGACCCTCCTCTTGTTATTAGTCCTTGGGCTCGGCAAGGAGCAGTAGCATTCGCAATCTTCGAAGTCATCGTGCTATGCTTTTTCGAGGACGTTGGCGCTTTACACAAATTATCGTTCCCTTACGATGAGGCCGGCGTGATGACCCATACAAGGTAAGAGCCGGAACTGCCGTGCTGGCGACGGTTTCTCGTCTTTGTTCTGCTGCCAATTCGAAGGAGTTGTTGGCCAGTCGTGCATATCAATCGCTGCTGCGGTATCATATTTGGTCTCGCACTCGACAATGGTGAAACAAGACAGAAAGCCACTCCGCCGATCCTGCGCTTTGCGGCCGGGAAGGAACGCCACTGCGCCATCTCCCCAGCCAACAGAGCTGTCCTGAGCTGAACGGGGGAGCAAGACAGGGCCTCCGGATTATGAGCATTTGTGTTAGCCACTCGCACCAAGTACACCAGGCAACGAAGCATGCTCAGTGGGCGGCTTCTTGGGGTGGACTGAGGACCGCTAATCAAGACTGGGCGTAGCATGCTGGGAGAGAACGCATGGGCCATCGCGGATGATAGAACCGACGCAGGCCAAGGGCCAATGATACGGCGTGCTTCGTCTGCAGAGGAGCGAATTAGCAGGGGGCAGGTGGAAGAGAAGAGAAAACAAGCCAGCCATTTGCCTTCAGCTCCAAGGAGGGACAATCATGGCTGCAGCGGTAGATTTGAGAGGGGCTCTTGGCGAGCCTGTCAGACAGCGGTTGAGCGGGTAGTTGAGTGGTGTGCATATGCGGCCGTCTGCAGCATGCAGCGTGTTTTCGTATGTATGTCTACCAGAAACAGTTGAGAGGCTGCATTGTATAAGGCAATGTTAGATTCCAGGAACGATATGAGACGGGAGGTGACACTGTCTCGGGGCTGCCATGCAGGCTTGGGCAACCAATACCGGCCAGACAGCGCGGTTGAGAGAGAGAGACGTACCTTGCCAACCTTGCTCTTAGCACATCTATGGCATCTTGTATGAAGCGCTTCGTAGGTCTTCGTAAGATTACCTGTATTGGAATATTGCCGGAGGAGAGCTCCATAGGAAGGCTCAGCTCTCATCAGAGCAGCATACAGCGGGAACAGCAGCAGCAAAACCACAGCAACCTGCCTCCAGACAGCCCTCCAGAGACCTGGCCCTTGTCCCCAAGCTTCCAGTGTCCTGGGATCGCCTCAATCACAGGCCCACATGGACAGAGTCGACCCCGATCGCGCGTCAACCAACCAGGCAAAGTGGATGTAGACAATTAATACTCCCTGCTCTCCTGCTCTCCGGCACCCCGGCGGAACGCTTCGTACCTCGTCATTATCTCTTCGTCTCGCCGTTCTCCTGTTCTGCACTCGTCGTTATCGTCATTTCTGTCGTTTTCCTGCCGCACCGTACTGCTGGCTATTCAGCCTCCTCGAGCGACATTCTGCAGCGCCAAACAACCACGCAGTGCGGAGGGGAGTTTGTCTTTGGTCAGAAGCCGGTCTCGCTTTTCCCCTTTGTCGTTTCTCTTCGACCATTGTATGCGCTTCAATGGATTAAGCAGCTTCGAAAAGATCTCGCTCACGAAAGGCCATTTGGCGACTTTACTTCTTACCTTCCCTTCTCCTTCTCTCCTTCCCTTGTGACTTAAGGTGCGTTGCTTGTGGCAGGAGCGGGCAACGCTCTACTAATCCTCTTTCCTACAACGGATCAAGTCCAACTGACTGTTCGGATCTGCCTCAGTTCTTTTATCTTTTATTTCAGTCTCTGCATTAGCATTTCATCACGAACAGCGTCGACGAGACCATTTACCGTTATTCGAAACCTCCTTTGTGCCATTTCATCATTCGCATCCGCCTCGATCGGGCAATTCGACCCGGTCTTCGAAACTTCGCCACTCGTTTCGCTCGGCGACAGCAATCGCCTTCCGATTCGATTCGTACTGAGTCTCTTCCAACAGCTCCCGACGGCATTTTCTGTTCACCCATTTTGCGCTTGGGCTTCGAAAACACATTGACACCGGAGGTGGTGGCGTTGAGCTGAGCCGTCTTGTAAGTCTGACCCCTTGCTTTGATCGTCGCGTGCCGGCAGCCCTTTGCTTTGACGCACGTTGAGATACAACAAAACCGGTACCGCTAAATACAGTTGAAAGCTGACTTTGGATTTGGAGGACAATCGTACTCAGGATAATCTGAGGCTGGGGGAGAAAACTTTACCCAGCTTTGGCATTGCTTTGCTGCAAGGAGTGCCATAACCCCTATGAAAGGGGCTGGCCATCAGCCGCTGCCTGCCACATTCAAGCTTAATATAGCTTGAAAACGTGGCACTCGACGGTGTTTGTTTAAGACATCTATACATGGTTGAGATATTACATCTCGAGCTCTCGCTTGCTTCTGACCTCTCCTGCAGTCTGATTCATTTTAGGAATCATGAGTGCCTGGACAGACGACGAGTACATGAATGCGCAGGCGGCAGTCTCGCTTCCCCCACAACAGTATGTCCCTTACAGAACGCCGTCAACACGGTCGAGAAAATCGAGGCGCTCGGCTCGTTCTATCACGCCGCCGGCAAAGAAGAAGATTTCGCCAACGAGGAATGGGAACGCCTCTAAGCGTTCCTCGAGAGATATCACAACCGACGAGCAGATAAGCATCCTCGACCCGCGACGCTTCACCCCCACTCTGCATGCCAACTTGGTTTCCGAGATCTTGTCGCTCAGAAGAGACCAAGAAGAAAAGACGAAAGTGATCGAAAGCCTCGAAAGTGCGCTCCAAGAAAGCAGAGAAGAACGGGACGCCCTACAAGAAAGTGTAAATGCTACGACCAAGGAGAATCGCTCTTTACAACGACAGCTGTCTTTACTAGAGGGCGGAACCTCTTCCGCTCTGGGAGATCTTTCGCGCGAGAGAGACGAAGCTGTTGAGTCGGTTTCTGAGACCAAGAAACGCTTAGAGGCAGCCCATAAGAAAATTCGGAGCCAAGAAGAAGATTCGCAGCGAGTTCATGAGCAATGGGCGGAGGAAAAAGAGAGCTGGGACAGCGAGAAGCGCAAGTATGAGCGGCGGATCCACGTGGCGGAGAGCCGCCTTCAAATGGTGCTTGATGAGGTGGCAGCCTATCAAGCCAACCACGCAAATAGAGCAGCAGCTCAGCAAGGCCACGACCATGAAAGCGATGCCGAAGAGAGCGGCAGGGATAATGACGCAGGCAGTGTCCGGACAATGAGCCTGACAAGCAGCATTCGGTACTCCCTGGCCAACGGAGCCGGCCTCTCCCTCAACGGCTATTCTCTGGCAGATGAGCTCAAGTTTGATGACACTGACGACCAAACGGAGGACGGACGCGAGAGCGTCTTCTCAAGCCCACGACAACATCGGCGAACATACAGTCGTGAGAGCGTCATCAGCAAGCTCCATCGGAGGACGCAGAGCATTGACAGCGTAAAGCGTCCTGGCAGCGTTGCACGCGCCAGTAGGATCCTGATGAATCAATCACTCCTCGAGGCTCTTGAAGGTGAAGACGAAGAGACTGAGGGAGAAGACTCTGCCCGGGCCTTGACTCGTACGCCTACCAACAAGCCAACCTACGCTGACGCCGGAGTCCAATTCGCTTATGAGCATTCCTACAACAGCGCTGGGGTCCAGTGCTCTCCTGTTGTCGAACACACATACAGCAATGCCGGTATTCAGTGCTCTCCTGTTGTCGAACACACATACAGCGATGCGGGTATTCAGTGTGCTCCCATTCCGGCTCCAGCAACGGACCTCACTCCGCCTCCCACTCCGGTTCCAAAGCCCCTGTACACCGATACAGGCATTCAGCCCATCCCCACGCCCGAGCCCTCATATGCCGACGCAGGCAATCAATACTCTCCCGTTTCCGAACCTTCGTACGCTGATGCAGGAAGCCAACACTCTTTCGCCTTCGAACCGTCATATGCTGATTCAGGAGTTCAATATGTCCCTACTCCTGAACCTGCCTATGCCGACACAGGAGTACAATTCTCTCCACCGCAGTCACCTACGCTGGATGCCGAGACGCCCCCGCGATCTCCCGAACGAAGGGATCGAGTTGACTTACCCCCTGCTATCGAAATGCCTGCTACACCCAAGCACATGGTGTCGTCAGCCTCACAGACGGTTGAGGTTCCGTTGACGCCGCCAAAGACGCCGAACTCATTGTACAGCCTGCCGAATGGATCACCAGCGGAGGTGAAAGCGCCAAAGGCTGGACCAAAGATGGTGACTTCTTCTACACAGACCGAGACTCCTGCTTCAGCTTCCGTGGTCGCTCCCGTACCGCTACCCCCCTTGGACATTCCGAGCATCAGCATTCAGCCACCAACCAGCCGGCCTACATCTCCGCATTCTCCGAAGCTGCCCCAGCATTTCAAGGACTTTGGCTGCCAAGTCAACATCATTGTTCAGAGCGATATGGTTGATTCATGCTCTCAAACGGAGGCCATCCAAATTGACAAGCGGCTGGCTCGCCTTCCAGCACATCTCCAGCCGTCTTCTATCACTTCCCGGCCTACCTCACCTCATCCGTCGGGTGTTACTGTTCCCGACAAGAGCGACATTCCTCTTCCTGGTATCGTGCCTCCTCGAAACCCTCGACGGTTGGAGAGCAGCCGGTATAGCACTGAGCTTCCGTCTTCCCCCATCAGTATCGCAATGGATGACCATGATCTGCACGACTACAACGACGACCTTCTTCTATCAGGCCCACGCGCTCCCATAATACCACCGCGCCGCTTCAGCAGCCTGTTCTCCGGTTTCTGCACCGATTCAGACGAGATTGACGAGTTTGGTGATCTTGACTTGAGTGATTCCGAGTACCGCACCGCCTTAACGGCTCCTAGACCCCCTTCGAACTTGAGCCGAACGGGCAAGCGAAGCTCGTTTGGTACAGTGGCGACTTCGCCAGACCAGCCTTCCAAGCGCTCTGGTAGGACGTCTGCACGATCGGTAAGGAGTGGCGACCTGTATAGCGTTGGTGAGGACGAGAGACCGAGCAGGATCACGGAGCTGTCTCCCGCACCTGCCTTGGCCCCATCGAGCCGCAACAGCGACATGCGAAAGGCGACAATGGCTCAGACTGGCATGGTGAACTACCCTACCATCGTCGAGCCTAAGAACCCGCCGCCATTCCCTATCCCAGCCCGAGCAAGCTCGCGGAAGCCATCCATCAGCACCAGCATTCCAAGTGACGGGCGCAGTACTCCATCGACAACCAGCTGGCATCGCCATCGCCGAAGCGGCAGCCGCACTTACCAGGTCAACAACGTTCGTCGTGTCCGCTCTGCGAACACGCTGGAAAGTCATGAACGCCATCGCAGGACAGGCAGCCGAACGCCGCCGTTGTCGCCTTCGACTGAAGCTCCCGAAAGCCCCGGCCTCCCGCCCCTGCCTCGGAATGCTATTACCACGCCCAGGAACCGAGAAGGCAGCACGTATAGGAAACATCGCCATCAGCTATCCAACGGCACGGTCATGACGGCGAAATCAGAAGCTGTGTCTCAGGCCAGCTCGCAAACCCCAGGAGTCGTGGATGCTATCGCCCAGACCATGGTTGGAGAATGGATGTACAAGTACGTTCGTAGAAGGAAGTCGTTTAGTGTTGGAGAGGGCGCGCACAAGGATGAGAACAGCAACGACAGACACAAGCGATGGGTCTGGGTTGCACCATATGAGCGAGCTATCCTTTGGAGCAGCAAGCAACCGTCTTCCGGCAGTGCCTTGTTAGGAAAGACGGGTCGCAAGCGTGAGTTGAAGCTCTTGATGTGAATAATTTTCTTGCAGCTAACATGACGAACAGTGGCTATCCAATCCGTCCTCGATGTCAAGGATGACAATCCGGCACCAAGGGGTGTCACGACGCCCATCTTCAACCGATCCATTCTGATCCTCACACCCCAGCGAGCACTCAAGTTCACGGCACCCACGGCAGAGAGGCACTATCTCTGGCTGACAGCTCTGTCATTCCTGGCCCATTCTTATCAAGCTGTCCCTGACGTCCTACCTGCTCCAGCTCAACAGCACCTCTCGGTCAAGCAGCAGCCTCTCCCGAACTTCGAGCCCCCCCGACCTACTAAGCTGACAAGAGGAGGAATCCGGGATTCGATTCGATTAGCCAAGGGCCGGGCTGTTGCGCCAAAGGCGGAGCTGTCGAGCATGCCCAGCATTCCCGACATTCCCGACGTTCCGTCCGTACGGATGGGTGATGTGGCCAGGTTTCGAGTGGCAGAGTCCGTGACTGGACCCGGACACTCGAGGGAGGACTCGGTGGATGCCGCCGTACCACCCATGATTCCACGCTTCAGCGACAAGAAGGGTCGCAAGGCTGCCAACCACGGCCGCAAGCGAAGCAACACGGGAGGCCATGCGGCCCCGCCGCTGTCCTTCCGAGGCTTCGCAGGACCGACGCTGGGTGAAAGCGATTACCACTATGCAAACAGCACGGCCGGCGCCAGCATTGACACCTCTGGTTCTTCTGACATCTACCAGTCTCAGGGATCCACTGCTGCCAGCTGGGGAGTAGCCCAGACTCCGCTGTCGACGGTATCGTCTCAACAAGGCAACTTCTTTGACGCGATAGGTACTGTGCGCATGGAAGCGTTCATCAGCCCTCACGCATACCAGGAGTACAATGAATATCAAGGAGGAGAAGACTATAGGTCACTGGCACGGAAGAAGAGCAAGGAATTCCGCCGACGCAGCAGCCGACACCGTCGTCGAGCCCAGCTGTCAAGGAGCACTCGCGCATCCGACGAATTCTTCAGCGGAAGCAAGACCGCAGGAGAGGAGGACTTCTTCCGAGACGATCCTTTCAAGGGGTTCTGAATTGCGCGAGACAGACCACTCGCGAAGTAAACCAAACACCAACCAAACACCTATTTACTTTGTTAATTTTTTCTCTTATATACCAGTGATCCACACACAATGGATCAAGCAACACCACGACGGGATACCCCTTTTCCATCTCTGTCTTTTTTTGACTTTGTATTGATATGAATTACGGTCATTGCCGCTACCTTTCTTTTGCTGCTCTCATTTCTGTTTCTCTTTGTCGTTTTTACCCATTCTTCATATCTGCGGTGCACGGCGCTGATTTTTCTTGAATATGTCTGTATTATTAGCAGCTGTTTCTTATGTCTGCGGTTGGATGCTGGAGTATCCGGGGGAGCCCCGACATACATGCAAAAGGTATACGAAAGGGGTGTATACAGGGCAATAGGGAGCAATTTCCACCACGATCCCACACAGTTGGAGGCGTCTTTGGTCTGGATATGGTAGATTGGAGATGAGGTGGGCAAGACGGCGGGACAAAGGCCCTCTTTGGATACGGCAAATTGGGCAGTCTTTCTCTAAGAACAGGGAGATTTCTTTGATAAGAGAATCACAGTATATAGTAAAAAGAGTCAAATACACTCGTAATACAACGGAATTATACTCTATATTTCCTACGTGGTGTTGCTCATGATTATGTGTAGATTTGCTACATACTGGCACTATTTCTACGGGTGTCGGATTCAAGAGGACGGCCCCGCCAAAAAGGGGAAAAAAAGTCCATGAAGACGGAACTGTCAACTTGACCCCGCCATCATCATCTCTTAACCACACGCTTAACTCACGACAGCTTCCTCTTGCTTTCTGCTCTACGTTATTCGTCAGTCATTCAAGGGAGAGCGGATCAACAGTACTCAGCAGAAAAAAAACGGAAAAGTCCCCAAAGAAGAACTCGGAGACGAGAAACATAGAGGATACACAGAGAAGGGACAACGGAAGAAAATGGAGGCGGAGACGTTAGACCAGATGCAGGCGCGGCACCGGCGCGAACTCAAAGACCTGCAGGGGAGAATCACGAACAAGAAGAAGAACGCGACGAAGAAGACGCGCAAGGGCGTCAACGACGAGTGCGCGGAGATGGAGCGGCAGTTGAGGGAGAAGCAGGCTGCCGAGATTGCGGCGCTGAACGGAGAGGCTGAGGATGCTGCTGAGCCGGAAGAGCAAGAGCAGGAGGATATATCACAACAAAAGGACGGGGCGATGAACGGGACGACGACGACGACGACGACGACAATGACACAAGAACTAGACGAAGCGACCTCGAAGTTAACCCTGGATACCAACGGCGGCGGTACGAAAGGGCAACAGCAGCAGCAGCAGCAGCCTGGCAAGAAGCGGAACCGACAAAAGGAGCGCATGGCACGACGCGCGGCGGAGCACGAAGCCGCGATGCTGAGCGCCGAACAGGAGGCCTCGACGATGACGGACCACCGGGCCAAGGAGAGCGCGTACATGAAGAAGGAGTTTACGGCGCACGGGCTCAGCGAGAAGGACATCCAGCCGGACGGGCACTGCCTGTTCTCCGCGCTGGCGGACCAGCTCTCCCACAACGGCATTCCCCTCAGCGGTAGCGGAGATGATGATGCTGCTGCTGCAGCAGCAGCAGCAGAGACGGAAAAGGAGCCTGCGTACAAGACGATACGGAAGGCGGCGACGGGGTACATGGAGGCGCACGCGGATGACTTCGCGCCCTTTCTGGAGGAGGATCTGGGGGATTACGTGCGCAAGATGAGGGATACTGCGGAGTGGGGCGGGCAGCTTGAGCTGATTGCCGTGGCGAGGCGGTATGGGGTCGAGATTCGGGTGATTCAGGACGGGAGGACGGAGAGGATTGTTGGGGATGGTGAGGAGGGCAAGGGAGACGGCATGAAGACGTTGTGGTTGGCGTATTATCGGCACGGATACGGGCTGGGAGAGCACTACAATTCCCTGAGGAGGGCGACGGCTACGACGGCGACTGCGGATTGAGCCCATCTGGACGAATGACTGGGGAGGCATTGATGCGATTTCTCGGTTCATATCGCCCGTCTGTTGGGTCACTTTTTCCCTTGTCTCAACTGTGAGGAAGAGAAGCCAGCCTCGCCCATTCTCTCCGAAACTGATTCTACCGCCACACCTTTATTTGCAGAAGACATCACAACGCCGCATTCCCGAATCAAAACACCGCCCTTTTCCAGTACCAACTCCAAACGACAATACACCAGCAAACTATCGCCAACTACCGAGACCACACGGAGATAAAGTCCCTGACGCTCCCGTCCTCATTCGTGCCCGCCTTGTGCGTCCGCCGGGGCTTGACGAGACACACGCGGTGCAGCCCGTCCGGGTGAGGCAGCCGGGGCACGGATCCGGGCTTGACGTTGCCGTCGTCGGCGTACTCGATCGGCTCGCCGGGGTGCTCGAGGAGCGCCTCGTAGACCTCGGGCCAGACGCCCCAGGGCGGGCCCTGCAGGGACAGGGGCTTCCCGGAGGGGAACTCGAGGCAGATGAGCTGGCCGCCGGGGGAGAGGAGCTGGGACATGCGCTTCGCCCATCGCGGGCGCTCGGAGGGCTGCAGGGCGCAGAGGAACTGGTGTTGGTGGCGGAGGGGGGATCATGTCAGCGTATAGACACAAATTATTAGAGCTGCCTGCTGTCTCCTGTTCAGTTTCTGCTCCTTCTTTTGTTGCTCACCGTGTAGTCGAATATCAGGTCAAACTTGTTTGCACCCGCGTCGCTTTGCCAGCCATTCCCAAAGAAGTCGCCCGAGACCCAGGTCACCCGGCCGCTGCCGACGCCGCCGCCGCCGTCCTTGTCACCGTACTCGGCATACCTCCCCTCGGCATCTGCCCGCTCCTTGTTCTCGCGCGCCAGCTCCAGCGCGCGGGGGCTGTAGTCCAGGCCGACGACGTCGTAGCCCAGCGCGCTCAGCAGCAGCACATCGTGGCCGCGGCCGCACCCGGGAACCAGCGCCAAGCGGCGGCGGCGCGGTTGCTGTCCGGAGGAGGAGGAGGAGGAGTCGCGCCGTGGCGGCTCGACCGAGGGCGGGATCAGGTCCGTCCGCTGGGCGAGCAGGTCGGCGAGGGCGAGGGAGGGCCCGGCGCGGTCCCAGGGGTGGAAGGAGTCTGCGTAGAGGGCGTCCCAGGCGTCGTTGTGGGCGGAGACGGGCTTGGAGGCGAAGGTGTCGCGGAGGCGGGTTGGGCCGTCGGTCATTGCGGGCATCTGGAGCGAGGATGGGTGAGGGGCGGACTTGGAAGGAATTGTCGGCTGGGGTGATGTGTCTGATTAGGGAGGTTTGGGTTGAAGCGTGGGTTTATGTTTGGTTGCTGTTGGAGTCGTGATGGGGAGGATGGGGTGGTGGGATGTTTGGCCGATTCACTGCTTTATATTTAGCTCGTATGTGTTCGATAATACTGCCGCGGTTCAGTAATCGAATCATGTTCATTGAAGGGAAGTGAGTCGACATACTTTCCGTATCTAATATGATTATTGCCATCCGTCAAACGGCATCAAGGAACAAATGCTGTTATTCTTCTCTCAGGAAAGCAAAGACAGATAGAATCCGAAGTTGTACCTGTTATCAAGACCTCGGGTCTTTCATAGGCCAATTCGGTTGCCTACCCAAACCCGTGCAAGAGCTGCGTTATCGATAAGCCCCGTGGCGTCTGCGGAGGTGGGGACCCCGGGGGGTAAATACGCAAAGAAGGGCGGCTGACCGCCTGCCGAAAGCGCTCTGATAAGCTTGCTCGGTAACAGTAAAGTAAGGCGTCACAGCCGTCTGAGCCTCGGCTTGGACTGTCAGCTTGAATGACATGGTGATTTCGCCCTCTCCTTTGCTGGGCTTTGCTTTCGTCATGCCTGCTTCATTTCTTGCTTTATATTGAGTTGATTGAAACAGAAAACTGTCATTGTATCTCCTTGCATAGTACATTCATCATGGATCTCAACAGCCTGTTCAGCGTCAAGGTACGTTCTCCCTATGAAACAACCATCACCAGACTCACCAACGCGTCGTCACACAGGGCAAAGTCGTCCTCGTCACTGGAGGCACGTATATCTCAATTCCTCCGCAATGAATGAAGCTAACTTTCTTTTCTCTCGCTCCCCAGGCGCCAAAGGCATCGGGCGGATGATCGCAGAGGGCTTCGTCACCAACGGCGCAAAGGTCTACCTGACGGGCCGCGACGCCCGTGCCTGCGACTCCGCCGCCGCCGAGCTCACCAAGCTCGGCAGCCAAAGCCAAAGCGGCGGCTCTGCACACTCCCTGCCGGCGAACCTCCAGGAGCTCGCCCAGTGCGAGGCCCTCGCCAAGCGGCTGACGGAGCTCGAGCCCGGCGGCCTGCACGTGCTGGTCAACAACGCCGGCGCGGCGTGGGGCGCCGACATCGACTCGCACCCGGACCACGCGTGGAACAAGGTGCTCACGCTCAACCTGCACCGCGTCTTCACCCTGACGCAGCTGTGCCTGCCGCTGCTCGAGCGGGCGGGCACGCACGAGGACCCGGCGCGGCTGATCCACATCGGCAGCATCGACGGCATCCGCGTGCCGACCGTGTCCAACGTCGCCTACGCCGCCAGCAAGGCCGGGCTGCACCACATGTCGCGCGTCTTGGCCAAGGAGCTGGGGCCGCGGCACGTCACCAGCAACGTGCTCGCGTGCGGGCCGTTTGCCACCAAGATGATGCGGGCAACGCTCGAGGCCGCGGGCGACGCGCTGATGGAGGAGATGCCGAGGGGCAGGATCGGGACGCCGCAGGACGTGGCGGGGGCGAGTTTGTTTCTGGCGAGCCGGGCTGGGTGAGTTTTGAGACTTTTGTTTTCTTGATCCTTGTATGGTCGTCGT
Source organism: Trichoderma citrinoviride (assembly GCF_003025115.1). Taxonomy (NCBI): domain Eukaryota; kingdom Fungi; phylum Ascomycota; class Sordariomycetes; order Hypocreales; family Hypocreaceae; genus Trichoderma; species Trichoderma citrinoviride. The sequence goes on along the minus strand of NW_020194711.1, from coordinate 917,398 downwards.
GAATGAGTGCTGACTTGTGATGTGAATCACAGGGCGTTTTGCAATGGGGCCATGATTCGGGTGGACGGGGGGGCGTCTCATGTATCGAAGCTGTGAGGGCAAGTCTCTTATGCATCAAGCATCATCATCTGCAGTGCTTTCATCATCAGGGCAGATAGTCATTGTGAAACACCACGCAAACGGAAGCGGGAGCTTGAAGGGCTGATTCAAGAGAGGCGTCCATGACGGAGCCTCGTACAAATTCCATTATTAGCAAAAAGGTGCGGGTATGTATAGCTGGCTATATGTGCGATGCGAGAGAAACCAGGAAGAAAGCAAGCCCAATAAATCAATAACGCAAAATCAGCAGTGACAGACTTGTGTGTGTATCCAATGTCCCGACTTCCCCCAGCAGACCCGATGCCGTTCCCATCCATCTGTAAGAAACCCGTTGAGCCCCAGAAGGGAGAAGGAAAAAAAAAATCAGACTTGTGTAGTCTGTCGCAATCCCAACGCCAGACCCCGTGTATATGGAACGACACAAAGAACACGAAAAAAAAAATCGGAAGAGATAGAATCAGGTCTATCAGCGCCCCGAGCGGATCCTCATGTAATACCCCAAGAAAGAGGCCCCGAAGAGTGCGTAATCGAGGTTGAGAAGCCAAAAAAGCACAGGCCGGGCTGCTTCAAAGGCCCATGTCGGCGAAGTCGCGCACCATGACGGCGGCCTGCGCGCGCTTGGCGGCCTCGGCGACGAGGGTAAAGTCCTTGAGGAAGGGCTCGGTCGAGGGGACCTTGGCCTGGACGGGGGCGGGCGCCATGACGGCGGCGGAGGTGCTGGGCGATTGCCTGGTGGAGGAGGATGCTGAAGAGGAGAATGAAGAGGAAGCGGCGGAGGTGGAGGCGTCCATGGTGTTGAAGCTTGTTGAATGGAAGTGTGAGAGAGAGAGAGAGAGAGAGAGACTGTTTGATGGTTGGTGATGCGATACCAGTTGGTGGTGATGGCCAGCAGGACTCGATGGAGAGAGAAATGGTCGATATTTGTTGAAGAGGGTTGAGGAATGAATTGAATCGAGTGTATTCCAAAGTGATGACGATTCCGGAGGTGTGTAAGCGACGGGCTCCTGCTATCCCAAACGGGCGACTCTTTGGACGAATTCAGCCGAGGGATGTCTCGCGCGTATGTATGTAGGATGGAGTAACAGTGACTCTTGTCGTCGGTGATTGTTGCAAGCAAAGCTGTGAATCAGCGTCGTCTTGTTCCGTCTTCTCCTGGTCTAGAATTGAAAATCCAAGGTGAAAAAGGCAAGAATGAAAAAAAAAGAGAAAAGGTGTGGATAAGAGAATTGTCGGGTGGATAGAGTGAGAAAAAAGAGGATGCGCGCTCCTTTTTATCTAGGCAACTACTTATTATATCACTAGTAGGTCAGGTCAGCCAAAAAGGGCCGTCAACTGATGTTCTGGATCCCCGTGGCTTGTGGGGAGGGAACAGAATCAGTGCTCTTTGGCTCTTCTTACCTTATTCCACCTCCTCTTCTTACATATGACGACAGGTGCAGCAGCCACGGCACACACTAACGCGGAGTACTTCAGCTGGCGTTTTACGGGGAAAAGGGACTTTGGGGGGATTGGGCCGGGTTTGCCTCGGCATTTCCTTGACATGTACAGGATGAGGGTTGATTCAGCGTCGACAAAAGACCAGACGCTTCATTCACTTACAGCTGCACTCTGCTACTTACACGACCAATACATTGATTCAGTGCTATAATTACATCCAACTGCCGTTACACGCATTCCCTCGGCACCGAATGAGACGCAGCCACATTGTGTGCATAGGCTCGGTCGTGGACAATGCGACGAGAGCTGGTGTTCATCAGGTATCGTACCATACCTACCTTACGCAAGGTACCAAGAACGAGGAAAAGGGCCTAGGAAACCGATCGGATTAACCGATCCCGAAATGCGGAGCGCCGAGGAGCAGCCAACAGCCAGACGACACAAGCCAAAATGTCTAGTCTAGGCAGAAGCATTCTGCTGCTCTTGTTCTCTTGCCTTGGCTCCAGCTAAACCGACCATGTAACGTTCTAACAAACACCTAGTATGTACTTCTAAATAGCAGCAGTAGTACTAGCAGGAGCATGCCGTCGGGCATCGGGGTCCAAGACCCCCGGTCATTCAGGGTCCTCAGGCCCTGGTCAGGGTCTGCGCTGTCTTTTGACATGTGCGTCCACGTCTACTAAACATGCAGTCTGTAAGTGCAAGGTAATGGCACCTTACTACCACCTCCATGTTAAGCGACAAACACCAAAGAGAGGCCAGTCTTGCCAGCCAAGGTAACAACAACCATCACAGGCCAACATAGAAAACGTCTCCCTTGGCCCTTGTCCTCTTCCTCGCACGTCCCAAGGAGCGGTGAGGCCAAGCGTCTGCCTCCCCCCAAAAACCACCACGACAAGATATGGAGAAGGAGACTGGGGGAGAGACAGAAAAACGAGGAGAAAAGACACCGAGCCAACCACAATACACGGACCATTGCGGGAGAACGACGCTGAGGGGAGGGGGGTTTTTCTTTTACCTTTTCATAAGGCCCGAATACAATGGAGAAGAAAAAGCATCGGCCACGACTCGCGCGCCTCTTTTTTTTTTTTTTTTTTTTTTTTTTTTTTTTTTTTTTTCTCCTTGATCGTCGACTACCTAGTTTCCGGGCCTAGAGAACCACTTTGCATACAACTTTTCCTTTCCGTCTTTTTTTCCCCCTTCCTTTCCTTTCGCTCCCCCACTCCTGCGAGCTGGACTTGCATGACACGACACGGGCGGCTGCAGCGCTGTGGGTTGTGCGGCCCGGGCTGGCAATTGTGGACAATGAGCTGATTCTGAATGCCGTGGGTGTTGTGTTTCTCCAAGAATGTTGTGCTGCGTGTTGGATGTTCGTTCGTTGTTGCATCAGCACCACCACCACCACCTGCCGGCATTTCACAAGGATGGGCATCTACATTTGGTCTACAACCCAGTAGTAACAAAGGCTACAACGACAGCCCAAATGCCTTCTTCTTCTCCATCTTCTTCACATACAAAACATGTACAAATCCAGTAAAACAGACCCTTGGGGCCCCCACAACTCGGCGCCCGTCTGCCGCCCCGCTTCCCAAGTTCGGCAGACCTTCGCACAAACACACGTCACTTGTCAATGAAATCCAATAGGTTGTTTTCGCTCCGAGATTTCTCCCGAGGAGCAACGCCCTTCTAGAAGCTTTCAGGATTCTTCTTCCACTTTTCCCAGCCTCGCCTCACAAGCGACAATTGGCATCTCGCCTCCACCCTCGCCAACATCCCATTCAACATTCCGAGACCGGCGAACCAATCCAATTCAGGTGGCCTATCAACAAGGAAATTCCCCCATACTTTCCCCCCGCCTTCCGGCGCTGGCCACACACACACACCCCCGGACAACATCCCCCCGATCCTCACCACATGGCCGGCCCCCCGTCCTCCCGCCCGGGCTGGTTCGCCGTCCCGGCCCCCGTCCGCGAGCTCTTCAAGCTCTTCCCCCTCGCCACCCTCCCGCCCGAGGCCCTCCCCGAGCGCAGCCCCGAGGCATCATCATCATCATCGTCATCGTCGTCGTCGTCTCGCGACCGGCCGCGTCTGTACGTCTTTGCGAGATCGTGGGAGGATGCCGCCAATGGCCGGCCGAGCTTCAATCCCCAGTGCCTCAAGTGGCAGGTAAGCAACACACACACCTCCCAAGTTCAATCTCACGATAAGCATCAATATCAATTGAAATCTTTTCTTCAACCGTTAGACATTCCTCCGCATTGCCGGCGTAGACGTCGACCTCGTCCCCTCCAACAACCACGCCTCTCCCTCCGGCGCCCTGCCCTTCCTCCTCCCCCCAACAACAACACCAACGGCATCCACGTCCGAGAAGGATTCAGAATCAACAAAGCCTGCAGCTCCCACCAGCAACAAGACCACAACAACAACATCAACGATCCCTCTCACTGGCGCCAAAATCCACCGCTACGCCCAAGACCACTCAACCGCCGACCTCTCCCCCGCCGCCCCCGCCTCCCGCACCGAAGCCTACGAAGCCCTCCTCTCCCAAAGTCTTCGTCCCGCATGGGTAAACATGAAATCCCCCTCTTTCTCCAACAACCCATGTCCCATCGTCAAGAATCTCCTACAGCTAACGTGTGCCATTCCAAGCTCTACTCCCTCTACCTCGACCCATCAAACACCCCCCTCCTCAAATCCCTCTACCTGCCCCCCTCCCGCATCCTCCACCTCCCCGCCCTCCACGCCCTCCGCGACGCCGCCACCGCCGAGATCCTAAAGACGACGCGCTCCCCCGCCCCCGCCGGCATCTCCCCGCCGCAGCTCCTCGCCGACGCCGCAGACGCCCTGCGCGCCCTCTCGACCCTCCTCGCCGACGACGAGTGGTTCTTTGGCCGTCCCGACCCGGGGCTCTTCGACGCCGAGGTCTTTGCTTACACGTGGCTGGTTCTGGACGATGGGTTTGGCTGGGCGTCGGAAGCGGAAGCGGAGGGGGAGGGGGGTCATCTGAACTACCACCACCACCACCCGCTTGGGGAGTGTCTGGCTGGGTTTGACAACTTGGTGAGCCATAGGAGGAGGCTGTATGAGCGGTGCTGGGCCTGAATGAAGCGTGTCGAAGCAGCAGCGTGCTAGAGCAGTTCCATCAATGGCATCGCGATGGACGTCGAAAAGAACGCCAGAAACCGACAGAGATGGTCTAGCCATGTGAAGTAGCCACCTAGAGCGAGGAAGCCAAACTCCTCCCCCCAATGTAACAATCATGTAGTATCAAAGTAGAGAGCAAAGAAGCGTGAAAAGAATGTCATGAAAAGTAACCAAAAGCCACAATCACCACACAGTCCATCCACTCATCTACCAACTAAACTAGTAAAATCAAAACTACAAATATTCAGAAAAAAGGACAAAGACAGCTCTAGATCATATACACGCTGACATTGAAAAAGCCCCCGTCAATCAGCTTGCATAGACTATCTACCTGAAGCTACCCATGACCACCTCACTCAAGGACATCACGCTAAAGCCCCCCTCGCTTGTGAATCAGTCAACAACAACAATAAGAGACATCTCCTACACCCCCTCGGTCAAGGTAACGGTATGCAAAGCGTCCATATATCGGCGAGGTAGTATTAAGTAGTGACCCGTGCCTGTTCCTCCAGATGGCGGATACATCCACTTGCTACCGAATGCTCGTACCCTAAATACAAACGCCTAAGGCAACCCAAAAGGAATGGATGTAAGAGGGGTGAGCCAACGCAAGAAATGAAACGAGAAATAAAGGCCGGGGCACAGTATGGAGAGGAGATACAAGCACCAAAACTCCAAAGACACGGGAAAGCTTCAAAGGCCAGCTGAGAGGAGAAACGAGAGGGGGGCAGAGAAACCGCTGGAGCGACGTGAACAGCGCTGGGGTCGTTTTCTTCACTTCTGTCAACCCTGCTGAATGCTATCTACCACATCCCGCAGCGTGATAAATGCTCCTGAGCCGCCATCCTTGCGCAGCTCTTCCAGCAGCACGCTGGTCTGCGCATACAACGTCTCCAATGCCGCCCGTGATGACTTTCCAAGAGATGCTAACAGCAGGCGTGTTAGCAAGAACAGCGACAAGGAAAAGAGAAGCAAAGGGGACTCACATAGGATGGCAGAATTCAACTCCTCCGCAACAGTCACTCTCCCTTTACCATCCAGCAGGTGGCTCACTTGCGGCTCCTTAAGCGGATTCTTGTATGCCACCAGCGCCCAGATCTCGTTCAGCGCCTTGTTAATCTCCTTCCTGGGGTCGCCGGCATACTCCGCCTGCAGAGCCTGACCATAGCTCAGCATCTTATTTTCCAACTTTGCCAGCTCCGCCAAGTGATCCCCGCCGTCCGTCTCCATGCTGCCTCCCCAGCCGTGGCTGCTGTTAACATCCAGATCCATCTCTTGGCCGAGCTCGTTACCCCCTTTGCCGTCGTACTTCATGGCCAGCTCGGCAGCCTTGCGCACCATCTCAATGAATTTGCGGCATCGAAGCTTAAAGTATACCTGCTCGTTGTCGCGGAGGACTTGCGGATAATACGTGTTGGTGTACTTAAGCGCCAGATCTATCTCTCCGTCTAGTATCGCTCGCCGGATTCCTAATCACACGAGGGTCAGCACCTCTTTTGATCGGCGACGCGCGCTTCGAGTCAAGGCAACCTACGCTGTCGGTTATTAGCATCCTCATCGTCCTTTATGCTGACGCCGTCCACCGTCACGTCGGGATTCATGTTCAGGGCCTCCTTTTGGAGCTTCAAATCCTCTGCAAAGGCGCGGGCCGTCTCCACGTAGCCGTCATGCTGAAGAAATTGCAGCACCAGCGCCTGGATGAGATCCGTCTCGGACAGGCCGGGCTCGAGCTGCGAGGTGTCCGCCACCGATATGGCCCTCTGGATCTGGAGTCGTTGTTCCTGTTGAGACCGCCGCCCCTCTTGCGTCAGTTGCCCGCTCTCTTATGCAAATCACCGAGACAAATCCCGGGAAAAACGCACCTTCATCAGGTCGTCAATGTTAAAGACAAACGGTGACTGTCCGAAATTGACCCTCACTTGCTCGTATTGCTTCTTCAAGCTGATGGCTGGGTATAAATTGCTCCTTGTAACGTCGTGGAACGCGACCCCTGTTTGTTTGCAAGCACACGCTGTTAGTATACAGTACGGGTGTCACCACGGACAATGTCGCAAACCACGCACCAATCATCTGCCCGTTCTTGGTGAAGAAGGCCGTGTGGTCTTTGAAGTTGACTCCGCACCCGATCACGTCACTAGTGTTGAACACCGGGCCAAAGGGCCTCCCGATGTTCTGACCTGTAAAACACCGGCCATCGTCGCCGTGGTACCCCCAAGATTCCGGCTCCCAACCAACAGGCCGTGATAGTGCTGCATTCCTAGTAGAGAAACCAACGGCAACGGTAGTGCTAAAGTGGCCCACGGTTAGCGAGATGCTCGTCGACGGCATGGCCCGCCCGGCTCCCGAACAGAGATTGATTCATTCACATACTCGTCTCGTCTGCCCGAAATGATCTGCACCTCGAAATAGTATATCCCACATTGGGGAGGGATGTAGTGGTTCGCCCGAATGGCACTAGCTTCGTGATCGCGGTCGTGGTGACCCTTAGGTCCAGCATACTTGACGCCCAGCATGTCCGGAGTCACTTCCAGCGAAGTCCACATGTCCCCCGCGTTCAGGCGTGTCGGCAGCGGCGCTAAATTGTCCTCGCCGTCAAACGGCGTCCTCTCCAGGACGGTGTGTAGTATGCCTCTGTGTCCGCCGGGAGGTAGCGGCGATACGTCGAGGCCAGACGAGCCGAGATCCTGCCCGTCCTCCTTGCTTCGCTTGCCCTCTTTCTGGGCCTCTAGCTTGGCATTGTGCGCCTCTTCCAGCTTCTGCAGGTATGCCGACCCCCTGAGATATGACGGCACAAAGAACGGCTCGACGTCTGCTACGACCTCCTTGGAGTCTGACGCCAGGAAATCGAATGCTCGAGAAAAGGACGGCAGGCTGCCGATGGGCCTCCACATGTTTCTCATGTCCCCGTGGGGCGTCTGTTGGTGTTCCATATCGGTCGAGTTGGCGGCCGCCGCAGGCCCGAGACGGAGCGTGGGATCGAGGAGCAGTTCACCGTTGGCGTCTAGCACCGACGTTCGGGCGGGATGCGTGTAGAAGTTGTAGCTGCTGCCTCTCTCGCCGCGGGGGGCGGGATCGTGGGCGGGCGTATATTGATGCTGTTGGTAGTCGGGGGATTCAGCAGACGATTCCGAGTCTGTGAAGCCAGATGAGCCATGCGGTTCCGGACTAGACATGACGAGGCAAAGGACAAGAAGGGGAGGGCGGATCAAGAAGGAAAGGGCAAAGCCTCGATCCCAAGACTGGAGGATCGATGGAGGGGGAGTCGTGCCTGGCTAGCGAGCAGCTCAGCTACTGAAGCAGCTTCCAACAAGCTTAGGTTCAGTCAACGCGCGCCGCTCGTTCCAGGTCCGGCGTCCGTATACAAGCCGTATACAGCTTTAGAAATGGCTGGGGGAAAAGCAATGACGCGGGAGGGGGGTTTGAATGCGCAATCACGGGACGTGGCCACGCAAGGGAGGAGAAGAAGGGTTTTCGGCCGGTGACGTGTAGTCAAGGTAGGATTCTAAAGAAAGAAAAGTCGAGAGGAGAGCGGAGAGAAGACGGATAGAGAGAGAGATGGAGTGAGAATGGGCCGGTTCAAGATGCGGTACGGCGGATCGAGGGAGGGGGCGCGGCGAAGCGGGCCGACAAGCTGATAGCAGCCCGCCTTCTGACGGTCTTGGGCGCTGCGGCTACGTAAGATACAGAGGCCACAGGGCAGCAATGTGCTGAAAATCGACTCGACAAGCTGGCAAGCCTGCTGTTGGGCGCGGGCGTCGCTGGCATCGATCGGGGCGGAGGTGCAGGCAGGTCAACGTTCGTTGGAGCTGCTGAGCCGGAAGGGCGATGGATGAGTCGAGTCGCTGTCATGCACGCTCTAGCACTGCTAGCACTGGTCGTGTAGGGGGTGGAGCCGCCGGGCAGCGCTTAAGGTAAGCCTTGGCCCGGCGCTGATCCATCAGGTCAGCTTCATAGAATGGATAGGTGCTTTTACACCAGTGCCGCCTTTTATCACGGGGACGAGCAGTTGCTGAATGGATGCAGACGTGGAATGACATGCCTGCTCTGCTATTCCGAGACTGCACATGATGCCATTCCCAGCCAATGCTGCGTCTGTACGGGGAGTTCCTTGTTTTCTCGCTACCTGTACCGGTACTGGACTGTACATGCATGGATCACCTGTCTGTTGCTCAGGGCCGTATCCGAGCCGGCATTGAATGCGCTTTATCGGCAGAACTCCGTATGAATAACCGAAGTGTGTTGAGATCATCTTGCATCCGCAGTAAATACCTTGCTGTTGAGAATGATACTATTCCAGGGAGAGAATCAGTGCGGACTGATCGACTCTCCTACAATCAACCCGTCACCCAAGATGAGAGACAAGGTACTCCCAGATCGCGTCAACCTCGTCGGACACAGAACGAGCACCTTTGTAGACCAACCTGCTGACCTAAGCGCCCTCATCCGGCTGCCTTAGTAAGCAGAAAGTTTTAGCTGCCACCTTTCTCCGCCATCCAAACGCGGCCTAGCACCACATCCCAAGAGCCATGACTAAGCCACATTAAAGCACGCGATGTCCCGACGTCCCTTCAATCAGCAGCGCAACAATGACACGAGCGAGGCAAAATCTCTTGCCCGAAAGCAGAAGAGCCAGCAAGTCCATTTCCGTCAAAACTCAAGAATCAAGCGAATTGAGCATCAAACCTCCTTCATTCTATTCCTCCATTGCGCCCCAGGTTTCAAAAGCGGAGCATCATTAAGTCAAGTTCCGAAAGATGAGCAGCCGCCGATGCAACGTATAAGCCCGCCTTTGAAACAAACCCCCGAAAGGCCTTTCCATACCTAAATCGTCTATGAAAGCTGTGACTTGCGCGGCCCGTGGTGAAAGAAGAGTGAACAGATCAACCCTTTCGCTTGGAATTGGACACAGTGAGGGAGAAGATATGTGTAACTTTTTCGGCTCCCTTCATTTGAACCTTGGCCCGACGGCGACGCCACGCCACGCCCATTTGCGAGAAAAAGCTGAGCCAAGCAAAATCCAGATCTGAACAGAGTAAGGTAGAGAAAATTAAATGGCTCACCATCAGGCAGGTAAGCTGAGTGCAAACGAATCAGGCAAAAATGAGGAGGAGGCGAGATTGGTCGCTGAAGGAGCAGCGCGCTTCCCCTCTGTTACGCTTATTCGTCTCGCTGCTCCTGCGCAATACCATTCATCGTCGTCTCGAATATGTCCTATATTAGAAACATGACAGACATCGCATATTACGAGACTGTGGCCATATGCCGATGCTTCAAGAGCAGAGATGCATTCACCGTGTCTCAACAGAAATCGTGACATAGAGGCACCGCCTGCATAGACCGCGAAAGAAATAATTGTATTGCCGCAGCCGGCTGAACACTACCGACCCTATCTACCTTACTCTCGAGAACCTGTGTAAAACCGTTTGAATACATGCAATTACGCCGACAAATGATCCTGATACTCCAGTCTGCGCAGGTCCCTCGAGGACCGCCAGATGCTCCCCCGTCCAACGCCAGCGACGGCTGACCACTGTCGCTTTATCAAAAAGGCACAAATATTAAAGGGATATCCCGAGTGCCCCGTTCCCCGGGGCCGATGAAACAAGAAACAGAAGCCGAGCCCGATTTTTTTCTAGGTTTGAAGGAAACGAGTGCCTCGTAAAGCGCGGCATCTGAAGGCCGACGGAGTGAGGCAAAGAACAGTAAGAATGAAGAAGCAGAAGAAGTGGGTGTCGTGAAAGACCAAAGTGAGAAAGAAAGCTCGAAAAGGCGCAGCATTATGACGCCGCAGCTACAGGAACGGGAGCTGGTGATGATGCTTGGACGCTGGGCGCGCTCTGCATCTCGACGTCGACACCGCTGTTGCTGTTGGAAACGCTGTTGCCTTCGTTTCCGTTTTCGTTGCCGTTTTCGTTTTCGGTCTCCTTGTTCTCCTTGTTGCTGCCCTCGCCATCGGCGGAAGGGGCGGCAGAGTCCTCGGCGCCAGATTCAGGGACGGTCCGCGGAGGAGCAGTCCATCGTGGGATCTCCCAGACGACTCCGGTGAAGCTCTTGAGCTTGAAGCCGCCCTTGGCCCACCTCCGGCAGGGCTTGCCAGACCGGTCGAGGGCACGGAGGCCTGCGTTGATGGCTCCCTGGTTTGCCTTGGGACCAAGCTTGTGGGCAGACGGGCGAGCCGTCGCACCACTGTGGTCGATGGTGCCGTCCTCCCTGTAAATGACGATGCAATTAGCATACTTGTTGGCGTGTCAAAGGTGATTGTATTAGCAAAGACTTACAGTCGGGGCTTCTTCTTGGGGCCCGGCTTGCCTCTGGGCTTGGGTATGCCGTCGTTGCTGGTGCCGTTGACGGCAGCGGCGGATCGCTTGACTCCCTTCTTCGTCGTCGGAGGTGGCATTGGTGTTGAGGAGGGCGTGCCCTCGGCGGCCGGAGTGGCAGCATTTGAGTCGGAGGCAGCGTCGCCATTCGAGGGAGCCGCAGACACGGCCAGCGCGCTGGGGCTGGCGGGCGACTCCTTGGGTTCTGAGTTGGCCTTGGAGCTCTTGGACGCCGGAGACTCGGACCCTTCCTTGACGGACACAGAGGAGGGAAAGATGTCGCGTAGCAGGGCGGGCGGCACGCTGAGGGTGACGAGCAGACCGTGTTTGGTCGCCGATTTGCGTCGGGCGTCGGCTGCCTTGGGGGCGGGAGCCATCGCGTCTGGCTGATGATTTATTGTTTCCTTTGCACTTTTTTCTCTCCTTCTCTCTCGGTCAAAGAGCAGCGAGCGAGCAAGTCAAAATGCTTCCGTTCTGAGGATTTCCCGACAATGGTCCTTCTCAAAGAGCCGGCGACGACGAAAGATTTTTGCGTGGGCAATGGCACGGTGCGAGCGGTGCTGACGGTGCGACGTGCTGGCTGATGGCAGAGGCAGAGGCAGAGGAGAAGGGCTGGTGATGATGGCAGAAGCAAAAATACGGAGGATGACGGGGAAGGCGGCGCAGGTTTTTGGGCGGTGCTCTGGACGACGGGCGATGGGCTAATACCTAAAGGCTGGTGGTGATCCGGCGTGGTGGTCAGGGGGTCTGGGGGCCTTGCGTGGAGCAGCAGCAGAGAAGCAGCGGCGGCGAAGGCGACTCTGGAACTCTGGACTATATTAGCAGGCCGGCGGTGATAGTGTCATGTCACGAATGGTGCATCGCGACCGCGGACACAGAAGGCGAAGGGGAGAAAAGAAAGGCGGCGGGAGGCGGAGGGATTTTCATTTTCTGGGGTCTTGTCTCGTAAGGTTCGGGGCCTTTGGTCTCATCCTCGTTATTTTTTTTTTTTTTTTTCGGGCCAGAAGGGCGGCGGCGCACAACGCAAAAAATCGGGCAGCCCAGAGGTTTCTTGTTCGTCAGGACCGTGACGCTCCAACACAAAAGGGCGAGGGGTGGAAGATTCAGGTGCCGCGCTTAGTGGCCGCTCCCGAAGAAGACTAGCGGGGTATGGCGGCCAGTCCGGAAGGGGCGATGCTTTGGAATTTCAGACGGCGCTTGGAGCTGAAAATTGTCTTATTTCTTCTACTTTTTTTCTTCTTTACCCGCATTATATCAGCCTCCGACAAGCCAATCAGCAGCGTGCCAGGCTGACTAGCCCTGCGCCGGCCTGGGAAATGCCTGGGATCGGGCTGTTCTGATTGGCCTGGTCGAGCCATCCGGGATTAGATAAGCATCTCGAGCTCGACAAGCTTGACGCACAGCCTTGGGCAAGACGTTGCAGCTTTTGCCTCAGGCTTGGATCCAATCCAGTCCTTTGTCCGCCCGTCTTTCTCACCAACCGCCATGAATCAAATCCGGGCTGGGCTTATTCGCAGCCATCTCCAGTTAACCGAAGCCGGCGCGTCCCACCGGCCTGGCAATCATTTCGTCAATCCATCACCACTCGATAGGTAGTTTGGTTTCGGCAGCAAGCAAAACGCCTCCTAGAGAGCAACAAGCTTGCAGTCGCAGGTTCTCCCAGGTCCTGATCAAGTCCTGGAGTCGCGATGCAGTAATTTGATCGGGAATTTTCCCCCAAAGAAAACAACAAACTGGCTCTCCTTCCGTGACACCGGACCAGCCATCATCTCCATGGCGCCAACCGTCGCAGCGCTATGAGGCTTTAATCCATTTTACCTCTTGATTTTATTAGATGCTCCTCATTGATCAAGCAAAGCCCCGTTTTGCCTCTCCATACAGTGGCTTTCCACGCAGGCTGGAGTTATTTCGGAACCATCGTTACCGCGCACCGCATTGAGGACACGCAAACCGGTTTGCCTTGGATGACTTCATCTTTTCCACTGGCTTCTAGAGCGCAGCCGAAGTTACCGACGATATCTCACCTACCTACCCAGTCGTGACTACCCAATGTTGAATCACGAGAAGGCATCGACGTCATCTGATGCGATGAGTAATCTCCCGAGTTGAAATGTTCTCTTCTTCCCTCTTGGTGAGAGTCTCTGGTGAACCACCACTACAGCATTCATGCGTACGGAAATGTGACCTCTGCCAACAATCAGCTGATTGATAACGCGGTCTTAATCGATGTCCATCAGCAGCTTCGCCATATCGCCGGGAGCCCATGACGATCATATCAGTAGCTCATTTCTATATTCCCTCACTCAGAGAACAATTGCCTACACGGACGAAAATGTGTTCTTGAGCGAAGAACGGCCAATTTGTCTAGACTGAATTATGCTGTGCCTGTTGATGAACCAGCACGAATTACAGCATCAAACTGGCGGGTGAGAAGCATTCGGCCGGTGTCAAAGCTTCTCACGCCAGCATGGTTGAATATGTGGTCTCGATGCACCAGATCTTATACCGAATATCCATATAAGAAGTGCGCCTTATCGTGCAACAGCTGAAACAAAGGCTCGTATGTGCTTTGTCCTGTTGTCCAAGAGCAGCCGTTGGGTTGGACATGCTTCGCCCAAGACATTGTCTCATCCTATGCACAGCAGAGCTGCCAATGACTGGAATCCAGGCCACGCTCATCAAGACTTGGTCGCCATCGCAGCAGCTGGAATGTGTTGCTCCTCACAACGGCCCGCTCTCCCAGCTGATATATATCATGGGCATTAGGTCTCTGTCGTCCAGAGCCTGCCTCAACCCATAACAACCGAGTGCTTCACCATCCGTTCAGCTTCACATCTCCATTGCAATCACTTTGACAACATCCCTCACCATGGTCCTTCTCGAGCACCTTCCCCTCATCGGCCTCGCCCTGAGCTTCGCCCACCACCACAGTGGAAGAGCACCTCATCACAGCCATCCCGCTCTTCCAAATCACAGACATGTTCACCAAATCTCTGCTGACATGTCCCCGTATCACCAGGCTCCAAAGTTGATCGCCGCGCGTGCTGCAGAGGAGAGCCATGAGACCACGATCCAAGTTTCCCAGCACCACTTGCAGACCATCCTCGATAGGATCAAGTTTCTCGAGGAAGAAATCTTTAACATGATGTTGTCCAAAGCTGACTCTTCTCTAGAATCCAAGTCCGAGCCTTCAACGCCTTCTAAGCCTGAAACGCTTGTCGTGACGACCCGTGAGCCAACAGCTGCTCCGACAAGTAAGTCTATATACATCAACACAGCACCTCACAATCATCATTTCGGACACTGGGCTTACAACGCACATAGCAGCTACTGTCGGAGGCTTGTTCATGGAGGCTCCGGCAGATCTGGATGCTCCCACGAAGTCAACCACGATAGTCACTTTGACGACGCTGATTACGCAGACGCTCACCATGATGCCCACAAGGATACTCACGCTGACGGCGTTCCCCACGATTTTGGCAGAAGCGAGTCCGACGTCCAATATGGACAGAACTGTTGATGCGGAAACATACCAGGAAAGCAAATCAAAGGCAATGATCCCTTTCTTCAACATGCTAGCCAGCGCAAACCCAGCAGAGGCCACGGCCTCGAGCGACAGTCATCCTTCTCAGCCCTTCGGCCCGCCATCAACAGACGTTGTTGCTGAAAAAAAGCAGCCTGAAATCACGCCGCTCGGTCCTGGCTTCAACGCTTCGGCGACTTATCATCGAGTGTCGCTCTCGGCTGCCTCGAGTGGGTTCCTTACGGTGTGGAGGGGTGCTTGATTCGTATCGTATGAAGGATGGATGGATGGACGGAAAATGAATAAGGGAAACGGATGGAAAACAAACGGCCAAGGGGATGAGAACATAACACAAGGCGTTTGGAGTGGCGATCTTGTCTCGACATGTTATATGATAAATGGAAAGGTTGCTTCGTGCTCTCTCTTGTCTTCCTCCTCACTGCTTTCCCTGTTTCTCTTTGTCATGCTTAGGTACCTTGTGAATACCCGTGGGATATCCAAATTCCTCTCCCACGCCCGATATTATCCGTCTTCCTTATCCCCCAACCCTACCAAGCCAACGAATCACACAGTTTCTATTTATCAGAAACCCTCGTCCTACCCCGTCCTAGTGCCGCGCAGCGCGTCCATCCTGTACGAGCCGGAGGGCGCACCGGGGGTTGCACGGAAGCCGCCGATTCGACAAGAGGTACTTGCCTTTTGTGCGGCAGCGCCCGCAAAGCAGCGCGTACCTGGCCTGGTCAGCTCAAGCAAGGGGCCGGGTCCGATCTCGCCGCTGTGGCCGGAATGATTCCGGCCAATGGTCCAGTAAAAGGGCCGGGCAGAATCGGTAGCCTGTGGGGCGAGGCCTGCTGGAGCGTCCGGCCCCTCCCCCACAGAAGGGAGTTGGGCGTCTTGTCTGTCTTACATCAGTCCTTATCAGGGGAGGCAAGGGAGGAGGATGCAGAGAGAGCATCGGATACTGGCGATGCTGATATACAGACGTACGCTGGACTCATTCTATCCATATACCGCCAGCAAAGCACCGTTACACACGAGCATGTCTCAACCGATAGATAACGGCGACTTACATACAAAACACCAACAGTATGCTCCATCGCCATCACACACGGTACAGCGTGGTCATGCTCCCCCCTTTCCAACCGCCAGAAGAGACAATAACGGCGTTCCGCCATGTTTCTGTTACGTGAAGCAACGCCCTTAGCCCTCCCCTCTCCCGACACCTTCCTCTATCAGCTGCCGACAGACGATACAAGGGCGGTCTCGACCCGCTTCGCGCCGCCGTGCGTCGTGACCTCATCCCCACCCGTGGCCGGAATCCATTCCGGCCACCGGGTACTTAGGCGGCGCCGCGGACCCGGAAGTGGTGATGGAAGTCGTCCGACAGTTCTCAGCTTCAGCAGAGCCAGATTGAGAATTTGCCACCCATCCCTCCTCAGATCTCTGTTATTGAACCTATCCAGCCCGTTCTTGTATAGCTTCTATAACACTACCATCACTTACACCATCACCACTTACACGCATCTCACATCACAATCACCTCTCATCACTCCCCTTCACCTCACTTCACTTCACTTCCTACACAATGGGCTCCATCGCCACAAGCACGCCTCCCTTCGAGGTCCTCACAGATGCCCGTCCCGATGACAACTCCCTCCCGGCCTTCCTGGTGTCCACCACCCGGGGCTTCCTCCCCCGCGCAGACCCCATCGCCACGCTGCCCAAGGAGTTTGAGCCGCTCGAGTCCATCCTCCAGCGCATGCCCGTCAAGACTCTGTCTGGCGAGCCCGGCCTCCTTGCCCACAGCAAGCTTGGCGACGAGGTCGACACCAAGTTTCCGGATCTCACCGATGAGATGGAGAAGTACAAGGACAACCTGCCCCTGATGAACGCCCTGTACCGGGACTACTCGTTCTTGGCCTCGGCCTATCTTCTCGAGCCTTGCCATGAGCGCTTCCTCAGAGGGGAGAGCTATGGCTTGGGCCGTCAGACTCTACCCAAGAACATTGCTCGTCCTATTGCTCGATGCGCCGAACTGTGAGTCGTGTCCTTCAGGGTTAGGGTTACGAGTCATGGAACAATATGCTGACCTCTTTATCACAGCACTGGCTTCATGCCCTTCATGGAGTACGCTGGCTCTTATGCCCTCTACAACTACCGCCTTGAGGATCCCTCCAAGGGCTTGGAGTATGACAACATCCGCCTCATTCGCGCCTTTGAGCACGGCCTCGATCCCACCTCCTCCGAGGCCGGCTTCGTTCTCGTCCACATCGACATGGTCAAGAACTCTGGGCCCCTCGTTGCTGCCACCGTGCGCTGTCTGGAGGAGGCTTCCAAGGCAAGCTCTGGTCTCGGCGGCATCGAGGAGCGCAGGTCCTTCAACGAAGGGCTCAGCGACATCGTCACCGCCATGAAGAAGATCAACGCCGTCATGGAGACCATGTGGGGGAAGTCTCGTCCGCGAGACTACACCAGCTTCCGCACCTTTATCTTTGGCATCACGGCGCAGTCCATGTTCCCCAACGGCGTTGTGTACGAGGGCCTCTATGACAACAAGCCCATGTCGTTCCGCGGCGAGTCTGGCGCCAACGACTCCATGGTGCCCCTGATGGACAACTTCTTGCAGCTGCCGATGCCCGACACCCCCCTGACGGCCATCCTCAACGACTTCCGCGAGTATAGACCCAGCAACCACAAGACCTTCTTGCAGTACGTCAAGGGCCGCTCTCAGGAACTCGACCTGAAGGCGTATGCCCTGGGCTACAAGGGCGAGCCCGAGTCGGAGGAGCACGAGGAGCTCCTGCGCCAGTCTCGCAGCCTGTGGATCCAGATCCTCAACGAGGTGCGAGACTTCCGCTGGCGCCACTGGTGCTTCGCCAGGGAATACATCCTCAAGCAGACGTCTCATCCTACGGCCACCGGCGGCAGCCCCATTGTCACCTGGCTGCCCAACCAGCTGGAGGCGGTGCTCAAGGAGATGGTGGACGTGCATGAGCGGACCAAGGCCAAGCACCGGAACGGCCTGGGCAGCGTGGCCGAGGACATTATGGAGGCGGCGCTGCGGCAGAGGGATACCCTGCGGAAGGAGGTGGACAAGTTTTGCGCTGAGAGAGGCGTGAAGAGGGAGTAGGTGGAACTTGTACCGGGTTGAGAATGGTTTTGTCTTGTGATCTTGGACAGTGTTTGAAAATTGTAGGGCGATGGCTTTTGTTTCTCAAGTTGTCCATGTCATGTTTGTAAGCTGTGTAGTCCAAATAAAAAGAAAGATTCACAACATGTGAGGTGTTGACCCTCATTACTGCTGAAGATGGAACTGGAGGCATATCCCTCTGGTGTGGTGTAAGCACTTATGCTCCTAAACTGCCCAACAACGCATCCCTATTCCCTCCGCAACAGCTCGATGGTATTTATTTTTAGAGGCCCCCCCAGAATGAGGACAAGAAGAAAAGCTCTACCATTCGACCCATCCAAACCCGGAGCGGGGGGGTGAGAGACAGGGCAAAGACGGCCCCGTTCATGCACAATAAATGAAGTGCGCATCCACAAAGAGAGAGCAGCATCCACTCACGTAACCATCCGTTGGTAGGTACATATGTATGGATGAAGGAAGGGTAAATATATGGTCAATGTCCGGTTTGTTCGAGAAATCAGAAGTCCTGATGCCCGCAAGCAGACGTGGAATAACAGATTCTGGGAGTTGATTCTACACCGCGATGGAGCAGATCTACATGGTGTTTATTCTGGGAAAGCACATATAGACGGACGATGAATGGCCAAAATAGACAAATCCCATCTGCAGCTCATCTCTATCCCCCCATCTGACTGGACTGATTCCTTCATCCCATCGGCAGGGTCCTCTTTCTCAATGAGGATAGCAGACCCGGAAACGGGCGTCGCAACATGCATGGATCATGAGCCCTCTCTCTAGCTGCATCACTAACACCCGTCATCATCCCCAAGCAGAATCCCATGTCCTTGCCCGCAGCCACCGACCGACAGGGCCACACAAGGCTGCGAAGGCTTTCCTAATATGAAGGTTACTGTAACATTGCTACCCTCTCTCGATTTCTCGAGTTCCTTCCTTTTCCTTGTTTTTTTCTCCCGCTCTTCAAAGATTTTGTCGCGGTCTTTGCTGACTTCCAGAGTCCGTTCAATCAAAAGCGAGGGTTAAGAAGAGATAGAACAAAAAGGATGCCCCTGTCGCCCGACTCACGATGAGGCTCCTCCCCCTCATCCTCATCCCCCTCCTCCCGCTCGCAGGCCTCTTCGCCTCCGCCAGCGCCGCCGTCAGGGACAGCAGATACGCCGCCGTGCAGCAGCTCGTGCCGGACGGACTGACGCCGCGGTATTTCGTCGACAGGTCGCATCCGCTGTTCAAGCGCGAGGGATCGTGTGGCGACGACGCACACAGCTGTAAGACGAGATGATTGACTGGCTTCCTCCTCCTCCTCCTCCTCCTCCTCCTCCTCCTCCTCCTCCTTCAGCCTCTACTACTACCACCCACGTTCCTGTCGTCTCACCACCATATTACATACCCCCCCATCACCGCAACACAACAGCTGACAATGGCCATGCACACTTGAAGGCCTCGACATCGGCCACGGCGACCGCTGCTGCGACAACAACAGCTACTGCTACGTCAACTCCTCCAACCAGCCCAAATGCTGCGCAATCGGCCAGGCCTGCACCTCCGACAACCCCTGCCCGGCCACCGCCGTCCGCTGCTCCGTCACACGAACAATCACCCTCACAGCCTCCTCTTCTTCTTCCTCCAGAACAACAGCAACATCATCCTTCCCCAGCAGTAGCAGCAGCAGAGCAGCAGCAGCAGGCGCAAGGACAACAACAACAACCGTCCTCACGGGCTGCTGCGGCCGCGCCTGTCCCCAGACCAGCTTCTACCTCTGCGCGCCCTCCCTCGGCGGCAACTGCTGCCCCTTTGACTCCAACTGCCAGGCCGGCGGCCACTGCGTGTCCACAAAGACCAGCCCGCCGCCGGGCCTCACGCCCGTCGTCGCCAACGACGGATGCACCACCAGCCAGTTCCGGTGCCCCGACGGCAACGGCTGCTGCGACAACGGCCAGGCGTGCACCTCGTTTGGCGGATCGGGATACTGCTCCACCGCGACGGGCGGGCCGACGAGCACCCTCGCAGCAGCAGGCGACGATGACTCTTCTTCCTCGTCTTCTCGAGGGGGCGGCTCGGGCTCTCTCTCCCCCGGCGCAGAAGCAGGCATCGCTGTCGGCGCCGTCGTGGGCGGCGGCCTCCTCGTCGCAGCAGCGGCATGGTTCTACCTCACCCGCCGCCGCAAAGCCCGGCACGCGAGCCCCTACAACATCAACAACAACAACGGCCCGGCAGCACACGACGCGCCCATGGCCATCGCACCGACGACTTCTTCCCCCGACGCCGCGGCAGGCCACCAGCGCTGGGAAATGGTGTCCTCCGTGACGCCCTCCGGCGCCGCCGTCACCGACGCGGGGACCCTCCGCTCTCCGTCCTCCGCCCCCCCGGATCATCATCAGCATCATCGTCATCCTCCCGTCGAGCTAGGCGCCGATCGGGAGCTCCTGAGCGAGGTTTCCGGCGAGGGAGTGCTGTCGCCGAGGTCGGGCGTGAGCAGCATGGCGTTTGGCGGCACGGAGCTGAGGACGCCGGAGACGCTGGATGGGCGGTTCGAGTTGCATGGTTCCGAGGGGAATTGGCCGATGATGATGCCTTCGCCGGCGAGTCCATTGCCCAGTCCACCCTTGCCGGACGTGAATCAGGGTTCCGAAAAGGATAGGCCTTGAGTTTGATAGCTTTCATGACAAAAAGACAGGGCAGAACAAGTCATTCGGGAGGAGAGGGATCTTGTCTTGGGTGCTTCGGGTGCCCATCAATTGAGTCAAGACGCCTACATGTACACGAAACCGCCCAAGTCCAGAGATCTGAAGGGTGTTTCCTAGCCGTCAAGGATGGAGAGCTAGGAGACGTGAATCCAGAAGAAATCTTTGCATGTATGTTTTGTTTATTTCTTTTACATGCTATCAGTCACTTGAAAACAAAGTGAATTGTCAATCCGACCCAACGCCACCAAAAAATCCGACACCCAATGAAGAGGCCAGCTCGAGGGGTATGAAGAAAACAAGTTCCTGCAAGTGAATTGGTGTAATTAGAAGAAGGAGGGTAGAAGAAGAGAAGAAGGTGAAGATGAAGAAGAAAGAAGAAAAAGAAGAAAAAAAGGAAGGGAAGAAAAGAAAATGCCGAGGGTCCTGTTGCCCCCGTGCCATTGTGTTTATATGCTGGTACCAGCTCAGCATACAATGCCGCCAAACGGCGCGCAGGTTCGCAAGTCCTTGACCAAGTCTTCCACACTGCTAAGATGGCGACTCAGGAGCTGTTGCTTCTCCGCCGTGGTCAGCGTCACGACCCCGTTGCTGTTGGCACGCTTGCGGCCGCCTCTACCGTCCGCGCCAAATGCGCCCGAGAGCTTCGAGGGGCTGCGCTGCTGAAAGACAGACTCCCGCTGGTCGACGCGCGGGCTCGTCGAGGGCGTCTCCGGCATGAGATAGAAGTAGAGAAACTCGACCAGCTTGAGCTTGACCTCGCGCGAGGTGGATCGCGACTTGAAGAGCGACGTGACGGTCAGGAGGCCGTCGAGCCCCTCAAAGGTGCGCGTGTTGTTGGGAGTGTCGATGAGGGCGACGACGAGGGTCAAGAGAGTCGCAGACTGGATCGCCGGGCAGTTGTAGGGCTCGAGAAGATCAAGTAAGAGCTATTGGACGGGCACGGGTTAGCGTGGGTAGCATTTCTTGGTGACAGGGGTTCCCTGAGAGAGAGTCATCATCACTTGCATTCATATTCTGTTCCCGCGCAAAAAGAGCCTTGCTTGGAGGGTGCAGCAGCATGACGCCCTGAATGAGATCCAGCGCACTGAGGATGAGCAGGTCGTTTTGGCCGTCGCTGCCCTTGGCCATGAGTCGGTCCAGCGTGCTGGTCAGGCGCATGGCGACATTCCACTCGAATCCCTCCTGCAGCTTGAAGAACTCCCGAAAGGCCGGATCCTGGGTGAGCTGGGCGAGATCCTTGCGAGGGGCATTACCCGAGGCATCGCCGTCGTCGTCGTGGCCAGCCGCAGGCGAGGAGAGGGAAGAGGATCGAGTCCGCCCCGAGGAGCTATTGGACAGGCAGATTTGCGCCAGCAGACCTTCGACCTGGCGCAGCCCCTTGCGGATCTTGGGGCCGTCGTAGGAGGACAGGTTATCGAAAGCGAGTGACAGGAGGGCTTCCATCGGGGGCGGTTGGTGGTTCTTCGGTATGTATGTAATCCGATAGCGGCGGGTGAGACTGAACTCGGGATGGCGGACAGGAGAAACAACAAAGGGAAGGACAAAGAAGCTTGGGGGAGTAGTCGAAATGAGAGCCTTATTTCTTGTCTTTTTTTCCTTGTTTTCTTTTGTTTGCTTTGTTTATAGTGGGGGGCTGGGATGACGTCTGTGTGGTTGTTTGATAACGAGCGAAGGTGGTTTTGAATGAAGATGCAGCTTGGCAAACAGAGCGCCGGTGACACGCAAAGATGTTGTTACAAGAGGAAAAGGAGGAAGAAGCAAGGCATTGGGGGTATCAAGATGAAGAATGACAACTGCAAGGAAAAGACGTGTAAAGAGTGAGAGAGTGGAATAACACGCAAGGGAGAGAATGAGAGTAGTAAAAGCCACTGCGTCAAGTCAGTAACCGTAGAAATGAGTGTATGTATGTGTGTGTATGTGTGTTTGTGTGGGAAGGTTCCAGAGCGCCGGTTCAGCCATCAAATCAAGGTCGGGCCCCGTTCATACTTGGTTGCGGCTTCATTTCCCCGGCAACGGCGGGCTCGAAGAAGGGAGACGCAGCTGGCGGACGGGCCAAGGCAGGCTGCAGTGGAGGCCACGGCCAGGCTACAGGGAGGCTCCAGGCCACTGACGCGCCGTAAATTGGCAGCTTGGGGCCCTGTAGGCGGGGTTGGACAGTGAGGGAGCTCCACTGCGGTGGCCACGGGGACAGCTGCTAGCGCCTGGCGGGAGGGCCGAACGGGGGACCGGCCAGGCCCTGGAACTGGGCAGCGCTGAGTGCTTGCAGCGCGGAACGGAAACGCTGCACGCCATTTGGTATTAGCGACACGACAAGTGCACGATGACGATCCTGGGCCGTGAATCATGATTTGACGACGATTCGACAGGATGTTGTCTTGATGCTGTTGATTGAGCTGTTGACCAAGGGGGCAGTTCAGTTCCGACCAATAAGCTTATAAAACTGAGGTGCAGCTGCTGGTTCGAGAGCATTGGCTGCGGAGCAACAGGCACAGCCGTGCAGGCCTCAGTTCATGCACCCGTGCATCAAGCTGAAAGTATTACCTGACGGTACAAAGTACAATGACACTGGGATGACATGAAGCTGCATATCATGTATCATGGGCCAGCATCACTCAACCTCCCCAGCTTATCACCTTGATCCAGCATTTCATCACCGGCACTGGGATATACATACATACCTACATACATAGCAGACTGCATTATGTAAGGCACGTGTCGTATCAATAGCTCGATGTTCTATTTTCGAAACAAGGCAGCGGGCTAAAGGGAATCAAGCAATTGAACCGACGAAACCATGCTCATACCAGCCGGTGCTGGAGCTCAAACGGACTCGAGCTGCATTTCACATGTTACATCGAGTCGATTTCCCGCTGCTCGCTTCGCCATCCTGGTCCACGATGGCGATCCAGTTTCAGCGTCAATTGCCACATGATGCCTCCCAGCAGTCCAATTGGCGATAGTCTCTATTCTGCTGGGGTTGAATCATCACAGAGATCGAAACAGTCGCGCAGATCAACCATCAGCGGCGCTCTGTTGTCTGGATGAGGCTTGGATGTCAATGCTCACCTGGATGAACCCTCATCAACCACCCCCAACAGCTCTCTGTCGTCCGATGTTCCCATTCCGGTAGCATCACCCGTTCGACATCGTCAAAGCCTTCATCAGCATCATCCATCCATGCAACCCCTCGTGAACCCCCAACAGCCCGTCCCCGTCAGCAAGTCCGTTGCACCAGCAATCCTCTCCGCTCCATCTTACGTGTCTCCTGCCGCGGGCTCCCCAATCCTCACAAGCCTCTCTCTCTCTCTCTCTCTCTCCAGC
This sequence comes from Trichoderma citrinoviride, assembly GCF_003025115.1. Taxonomy (NCBI): domain Eukaryota; kingdom Fungi; phylum Ascomycota; class Sordariomycetes; order Hypocreales; family Hypocreaceae; genus Trichoderma; species Trichoderma citrinoviride. Next base: position 893,725 of record NW_020194711.1, on the reverse strand, counting down.
CTCTCACCATCGCCGACACGCAACAAACGCTCCACGGCACTTGCGCAGGTTCGGCCAACAGCCCATCCAGAGTCGGCAAACCGACGGCGAGACAGGCAGCTGCTCCTGGCTCTCCGGCGCATCGCCAGTCCCAAGGACCAAGGCTGCAGCCAACATGCATCTGCACGCCTGCGCAATCCACCGCGAGCCCGCCGTCTGATAGGGCACCGGGCGAGATGCCGCTCCTCATCACCTGCAAGCCCCGCCGATTCTGTCTCTCCGTCCTGTCCGGTCCAGCTCAGTCACCACCAGGCGAACCCGAAATGCGGTAAAGTGCCCATGTAGGTACTCGTATGTATGCACATGTCATGTCATGTACGCTGCTTCGCTGTGCTCCGCACCTCCAGTCTTCTTCATGTTCGATTCTTCACCACCCCGCCGCGTATCCATTGCAGCTGGCGCCACAGACGGGCAGTATAAGAACCAGGCGAAGACGCGCCGTTTGACGGGAAACGATGCACTCCGAATCCGCGTTGACCATCTCATCGCCCGTTATCATCCCTCCCCGGACCTCGAGCAGACGCCTGCAGTCTCGGTCTCACTCGCGAGCCCATTCGCAGTCTCAATTGCATCAAGCCCAGCTTCAGCCCCAGCCCCAGCTCCAGTCCCCATCGCCGGCCCAGCGCCACAGCTTCACCTTGCTGACCCACGCCGTGGCCTCGTCGCTGCCACGCCTCGACGCTCCCGCCGCCACCTCGCTGGACCCCGAACCCCTAATCGAGCTCGAGAGCGAAGCTCAGTGGCTGGCCCCGCGCTCCAGGCTAAAGCTAGCAGGCAAGCGCGCGGACCCGGAACCCATGGCGACGAAGCGGCCCTTGTATCCTCAACCTCCGCCTCGGCGAAGCAGCAAGAGAATACACTACGGCGACGTCGAGCTCGACAGCATGCAGCACCAGGTCAACCCCTCGGCGCCGCCCAGCGTCGACCGCTTCGCGCACGAGGACTTTGACTTCCGCCGCCGCGGCACATGGACCGACGACAAGGAGCGCATCGTCCGCGGCCCGTTTGAGTACGTCGTCAGCCACCCGGGCAAGGACTTCCGCGCCCAGATCATCGCCGCCTTCAACGCCTTCCTCGACGTGCCGCCCGAGAGCCTGGCCGTCGTGACAAAGGTCGTGGGCATGCTGCACGAGGCGTCGCTGCTCGTCGACGACGTCCAGGACTCGTCCGAGCTGCGCCGCGGCTTCCCCGTCGCCCACAGCATCTTCGGCGTCGCCCAGACCATCAACTCGGCCAACTACATCTACTTCGCGGCCCTGCAGGAGCTCGTCAGGCTCGGCAACAAGCAGGGCGTCGCCCTCTTCGCCGAGGAGCTCATCAACCTGCACCGCGGCCAGGGCATGGACCTCTTCTGGCGCGACACGCTGACCTGCCCGACCGAGGACGACTACCTCGAGATGGTGGCCAACAAGACGGGCGGCCTGTTCCGCCTCGGCATCAAGCTGATGCAGGCCGAGTCCACGTCGGCCGTCGACTGCGTGCCCCTCGTCGACGTCATCGGCCTCATCTTCCAGATCCGCGACGACTACATGAACCTCTCGTCCAGCGAGTACAGCCACAACAAGGGCATGTGCGAGGACCTGACCGAGGGCAAGTTCTCCTTCCCCGTCATCCACGCCATCCGCGCCGACCCCGTCGACCTGCAGCTCATCAACATCCTCAAGCAGAAGACGACCGACGTGCAGGTCAAGCGCTACGCCGTCTCGTACATGGACTCCAAGGGGAGCTTCGACTACACCCGCCAGGTCGTCGGCACCCTCATCGAGAGGGCCCGCAAGATGGTGGCCGAGCTGGACGACAAGTCCGGCAGGGCTGCTGGCATCTACAAGATTTTGGATAAGATGGTGATTTCGTCTTGAGGCTGCTGGGATTTTGGAAGCAGTGAGGGGGGAGTTTCTCATGATTCTAACGTGCATTGTTTTCTGGGACACAATCGGCGCCGAAGCGGACTTGGTCTTTCAAGCATGGTTAATGATTTTTTTTTTCCTTGTATCCTTCATCGTTCTTTCTTTTCTTTGCCCGTTTTCCTTACTCTCTCTGAGGGTAACAGATTGCATACAATCAGCTTCCTCTCATGTTGCAGCATAGCAAAGCGGCATCATCGGCCTCTACAATATACCTTAGGCAGTAGCATCATCACTCAGGCAGCAAATTAATCGTCACAGTTTATCAGAGCAACCAGATGAAGACCTTTAAAAAACGATCGCTAACTAGACGAAGAACCAACGTAAAGAGAAGCAGCCTTCTTCTCCATCCCCCATTACAGCTATTGTGCCGCAGACACAGAAATCTTCCTCTTCACCAACCGCACCCACCTTCTCCGCCTCCATTCCCCCTTCTTCCCCGTCCCGTCCTCGCCCTCTTCCCAACTCAGGTGCGGCATCCCCCCAGCTCGACCGCTCGGCTTGGTATCAGACTGGTTCTCATCATCATCGTCCAAGACGCCAGTGCGCCTCTCTCGGTCGTCGTATATATCATACACCCACCGCTCCCCCTCCGTCTCAACCTCGACCCCCGTAATGATGCGCTCCTCGACCCAGTCCCTGCTCCAGAGGTCGAGCGCCCACTTCTTCTCGCTCCACTCCCAGCCCTCGGGCGGCATCACGTCCTCGAAGAAGCGCGTCCCGCGAGGCCTCTCCCCGGCGATGCGCGGCTGCGACAGCGGGTCGTACGGCGACGGGCTGAAGAGCCACGGCTCCCACTCGCCGGCCGCCGACTGCCGCTGCAGCTCAAAATCTCCACCTCGCGCGTCTCGGGCGCCGAGTCGAGGATGACGTCGGTCGCGATCCAGGCGTCGAGCCAGGACCGGGCCTCGCGCTCGCGCGGCTGGATGTGCTCCTCGCGCGTGGCGGCCAGCAGGCGCGCGACGGCCGGGTGGCCCGACCCGACGGCCGCCCAGCCGCCGGCGAGGAAGACGAGGCGCCAGGGGATCATGTGCGCGGCGACGGACAGGAAGACGCCCGCGGCGAAGAGGAAGAGGAAGACGGCCGACGAGAGCGCCTCGTTGCTGAAGTTGCTAATCGGCACGAGCAGCGCCACCACCATGTCGTGGCCCTGGGTGAAGTCGTCCATGCAGTTCTGCAGGTCGCCCATGTTGCGGAAGAAGTCCTTGCTCAGCTCCTTGGCCGGCCGGACCGTGGCCGCGGGCGCCAGCGGCGGGCCCCTCGGCGAGTAGCCCATGCTCTGCTCGCTCGAGAGGGTGCCCTTGGGCGGTGCCGGGTGTCGCGCCAGGAATCCCGGGATGAAGGCGCCCAGGAGGATTCCCACGATGGGCAGGACGCAGAGAAGGTAGGGGTCGAGGCAGACGAAGGTGTACGTGGCGAGCAGGGACAGCGTGTGCGAGGGCTTGCGCCAGGAGAGGATGCGGGTCATGCGGGCCTGGAACTTGAAGACGACGCCGATGCGGGCGTTGAATCGGCGGAAGTTGTTGGACATGGTGGTCAGGTTGAAGCCCGGCCGCTGCGGGAATGCCGCATCGTCGGCGCTCGATATGGTGACCTCTGGGCCACCATGGCGGTCTTCATCGGGGATGACTTGTTGAAGAAGCCTGCGACGTTAGGATGCCCCTCCATTAGCATTTTTTTGTAGTTGCTTTTCTCTATAACCGATAGTAAAACTGACTTTTCTACCAGGCGATCTTGTATGTTCGCCTTTTCTCGGAGAGCTGCAAGGCCGGATCGCAGGCCGATGCGCTGAGGCGACGCCGTAGACGGGTCGAGTTCCGCGGGCGCCTTTCGCTCAGGCGGTCGCTCTGGCGAGTCGTCGCGGCCGGCTGCCATCAGCTCTGCGGCGAAGTCGTCCATGGCATGTGGTGAGATGGCCCAGCGCCGCGGTGTTTTTTATCAGCTCTATCTCATGATTCGCGGGATGATTGCTGCTGCGATAGGGGATGGAGGACGGTTGGTTTGTAGAGAGAGGTCGAGCTGAGATCAAGCTTGGCATGTGACGCGCGAAGGCCAGGCGATGATCTCACCATTTGTGGCTTGTAAAGGGTGCGGCGCCACACTTTGACTTCTTGCAGCCCGTCAAATGATTTTGGTACGAGTACAAGCACTTCACTCCCTTTCCCACTCCCACACACACACACACAAAACCTAATCACACACTCCAAGCTATGGAAATTCACTGATTCGCCCATTTTCATGCTGGGGAACACGAGAGCCGCTAGCCGGCGGCCGCTAAATGAAGAAGGGTGCAATTGGAGGGTCGCCGCACCAGATTCAATCTGTTGTGTCTCGGTGTATGATTTCAACGTTTCGAGAGAGCAAGGACATTGCAGCCATTCCATCGGCATCCATGGTCTGGCTGCACGAATGAACACCTGACAGTCAAAATCAACCATCGTCCCCCATCACTCAGCTGTAAAGAGGGCTGTGACAAGTTATGGAGCTGATCTAACATCAAAACAGTCGATAGGGCCCCCAAAAGCGGGCTACGGGGGCCTCCTCACCGCAAAGGAAGCTGGGCTATTTAGGTTCAGCAGCAGTAGCACGAGAAGAATATGCACAACTGCGGCTTTAGGCCCGGCGGATAAACAAAGTCGACGGCTGCTGCGGCTCCATCTCCAGAGATACGTGGCGGACCGATGACACAACAGTGCAGAAGCTGCTGTGACGGCTTGAGTGGATGCGATGGAGCAAAGCAATCAATCTTGGGGATCTGCCCGTCCCTCCTCCCCATGTCGGTTGCGCTCCGCACCTTGTCAAGTCTGAAAGGTTTCGAATGGCTTGGCTTGTTGCAGATGCTTGTTTCTGGTTCTGGTGCTCCTTGTGTTTTTGTGTGCCATCGACTTGGTTTATAGTATCGTACAGGTGGTATCACGGAGGCTTAGCCTGTACCGTCGTGACGAGACACGCCAGACCGACAGAGAACATCAGACGTTAGGGCCAAGAACCCAACAAGTAGGCCTCTCCGTCAAGAACGAACGCTCCGTCAAAGGATGACAATGGCAACCCAACACGGCCCATACGGCGCCCAAACAATACCCAACAATGGAGATGTCATAGCACGAGAGCTTCCGTACTGGGAACGGAGCACCTCAACAGCTGCACCAGCAGACAAGTGCTGAAAGAGCCCTGCAAGATCTGACACTGACAGCCAATCATGGCGCCACTCTGCAAGCACCAGAGCGGTCCCATTGGCACGTTGACAGGACCGGAGGGCGGGCAGAGAGAACGGAGACCCGGGCTGAGGCCATTTTCCAGAACGGGACGCACGGCGCATCAACAAACATCTAGAGCTCGATCCATGCAGCGGCAACTGCAGCAACGGCAAACAGACTGACAGGATGGGATACTCAATGGTACCCTACAAACGCCTGTGTACCTTGGGTATGTTGGTGACGAGGTACCGTATCACTGCTGCGTCCCAGGGCGCTGCTGCAAGGCCGCACCCATCCCCATCAGTGACATTTAGCATCATGTACGAAGTATGGATGGGCATAAGCGAAGGCCAAGGCCCGTCCAATGTCTCCTGTCTAACATGCAACTGCTTCAAATGCATGGCAATACGTGGACGCACCTGAGTCGGCCAGACGAATGTGCGCCATTCTGCAAAGGACGTGTGACAAATACGGCAAAGGGACCACGGTGATGAACCGCATGACCTGCGCGTGATGATGCGGATGGCAGACAAACGGAGCCAAGGTGCAGAAACAGAGCAGAAGCGACAAGGCACATACGGCCTGCCAGGGGAAGTCCTCCTTTGCCCTCTTTGTCCCTTGTCTCTTGTGTCGATATTGGCTCGTCGATCCCGGATTGCTTGTCATAACAAAAGCTGTATCAATATCGATTCTTGCGTGGTCGTTCCATGATGAATGGTAAAGCGAATCTGCTTTCATGTTAGATGGAGGGGTTGGAGTGTGGAGAATGGGTAAATGATAGGCGAGATGGAAGGCGAGCAAGATGAAGGAGGAAGAAACCGGGCCACTCTCCTTTTTCCTTCTCTTTCTCTCTTCGTGCGGGTATCTATTCAGCGCCACCGGCAGATGACGCCCGTTCATGGGGGATTTTGTTGCCTTTCCGTTTGTATACATCTGCTCGATTTGGACCCGTGAGGTGGGCGCTTAGGCAAGGTTGGATGCCGGATCGAGGGAGTATCCGCTTTCGGTCACAATTCGCATACAATCGAGAAATCGAAGGAAGCTGAAGAAAAGAGAAAGGAACACAAAGAAATGGATCTCAATAGAGACATGGCATGCAACAGGGCAGTGAGTACTTAGGAGGCAAGGCTGTACACTCGATCGTTTAACATTTCCATGCTTGTTCTCGAACCGGCAAGCTTCACCAGTTTGCTTCATGGGGTAAAGAGATTGACGGGGTAAATTCAATTGAACATTCAAAACAATCGGGGCAAGGGAAGGATTAGTCAGGCATTGGCCAAACATTGAATGGGATTTCAGTTGAAATTGACAGAAAGATTCATGTTTCATACTCCTCATTTTACAGAAATGGAGTTTTTGATGCTCGACTGCCCGGTATGTAGCATTTGGCATGGTCCTGGGGTAGGCAATTAGCCGTATAAGCCAGCGTCTAATTACTCGAGACATGCGTCGACAACGCAGTCCTTCGTACTGGTCTACGAGCATCGAACATGGAACCAAGCGAGCATTGAAGATCACTAATGTACTACCTTAGATATGATGAAAAAGGATGAAGCCGTGAATACGGCAAGCCAAAGTACACAACCTGCTATTGACGAGCGCGCCAACTCCACCAGCTCGTACGGGGCTCTTGGGCCTGCACCGCCTTGCCACGGTACTTGCGCCCAAGGTACCGCCAGGCAGGTCTTGACCCCAGCTTGGCATGATCTTGACAGTCAACTGCCCTCGTGTTCAAAGTATCGGTACTTCGCCGCTCGCTTCTTCCCCTCGCGCTACAGCCCCGTTGCCACCCAGAGCCTCACGCATGCTCCACACCTCCAGGTACCGCAACCTCGCCAGCACCGGCCGCCAAAGTGGCCACCAGCCCAAGGTACCGCGACTCAGGGCCCCCCCATGGGCCTGACCGACCCTTCTAGCAGCCAGCAGCCAGCGGCCTTTGGGGCTAGTGCGGCAGTAGTTGGAGCGTTCCTAGGTGCCAGAACGTGCTGTGGCCGGTGCCGTAGCACCCCCAGGCAGGCCAAGGTCAGGCTGGCCCCGGCGCCCCAAAAGCCCGCTGGAAACGACCTGAACCCGAAAGCGTGCAACCCCCGATGCTCGCAAAACAACAGACCTGGACGCTTCTGCTCCTCAAGCCGCCCCTTTCGTTTTTCCCAACCAACCCTCTTCGCCTCACGCATCGAAACAGTTTTCTGGAGGCAGGCCTGCCGTCGGCGTCTCGCAAGCCCAGCGCAAGCTTCCACCAGACCCGCGCTTGCCTCGCAGCCACCGCCCTCGCATCGCAGAACCAGGTCTCGGCTCGGAATGAGGTAGCCGTTCGAACGCTCTCAGCTCCCTGACCGGACTGAGGCTGTGACGCTTCCAGCGACTCTCGACCCTCATTCGTGTGCGTGTGCGTGTGCGTGAGCGAAACTGCGTGCCAGACGCAAGACGCTGCCGCGCACCTGCATCGTTCGCTTCCACCACCACCTCGCGACGCTGTTCCCTCTATGACCCTCAAGCACAAGGCGCCTGCTGGGCCTCGACCGGCAAACACGTCCCCTCGATTGTAAGACCTCGAACTCCCGCAAAAGGCCAAGAGACACGAGAAAAGAAGAAGAGGAAGAGGAAGAGAGAGAGACGCAGAGACAGAAGGAGGAGGACGCTCCTAATCAATCATCCAGCCTCATCACCCTCGTTTGGGGAGGACACCAAAGGGCTGGACGCAGTAAAGGTACCTTGCAGAAGTGGTGCTAACCTGATGCCCCGGCAACCGCAGAACCTACACCAGATCATCCAGCCGTGTACCGACGGCATCCTCGAGGAGCAGCTCGGTCTCCAACTCCCCAATGCTCAGCACCGCATCATCCAACAACCGCTCGCATTTTTCCTACGGTCGAAATGGACAGGCGAGCCACACAGAACAAGCAACCACCACCACCGGCTCTTACGATTTTCTACCCTCTGTGAGCTTCGACGACCTCCACACCAGCATCGAGTCCGCGGCTTCAGGCAACAGTGAGCCGCGGCGGAACAAGTATCCATCATCTCCCGCAGCGTCAGCGAGTGACGTTGAATCCTCGTTAAGCATGTCCGACAGGAGGCTGTCCGACAAGCAGGCCGCCAATGGCGGTGCCACACGCGTGGGTGTCCCGGCCTCCACGCGAACCTCGAGATCGGGATCCATCCTCCACAGACCAAGCGCGTCGAGGCAGAACAGCGCCTCGTCCATCTCGACAACGTCCGGCTCCATCGATGCCTCCACGGCCACTATTGGACTGCGCACTCGCCGACAGAGCCAGTATCCGCCCGTCTCTGGCTCCAATATTTCCGCCAAACCCCCTCGCAAGTCGATTGGCCCCGGCGTCGTCGCCGACGCGGAAACACTGACGCGAAGCTCCTCGAAACGACGTCCCAGCCTCTTTGGGGCGGAGAGGTCCAGTGATGTAACCAGGACCTCTCTCGATATAGGCTCGGAAACCACCCGCAACTTTGCCAACACCGCCAGGAGCGTCAAGTCAAAATCGGTGCAGCCCGCCCCCGTGCAGAGCCAGGCAAACATCTTGACCAGTTCTACTTCCTCTCTCGCCACGGACCATCTCCAGGCTGCTCCCAAATCACCGCGTCCCGGAAGCAAGGGGTTGACGCCCTCCTCCTCTGGGCGACGGGCATCCGTCATGCCTACGGGCCATGCCTCTCACGCAACTGGGCTCGGCGCCCGAACCATCAGTCCTACTGACACCAGAAGATTGAAGCGCATGTCCATGATGCCGCAGTCTATGAGTTTGAACCAGGTTTCAAGTGCCGCGTCTGGATCTCACCCTCCTGTGTCGTCGGAAACACGAGCCGCCTCAAGATCGCCGTCGATGATCCCTAGGAAGGCGTCGGCCACGCCATCTTCGTCTCGGACCACGCCAGACATCAGCAGGAAATCGTACAGCTCTGGTCTTTCCGTCGGCTCTACCATTAGCTTCAACACTGTGAGAACGTCGACTGGCTCCCTACAGCCGCGCCTATCTCAGTCATCCTCTGCATCTCGACTGCCCGCTCCGAAACATACCACTACTCACGGCTCATTGCCCTCGGGCGACGAAGAAGATGTCCCTCCCGTTCCAGCAATCCCCAAGGCATTCGAATCGCCAAAGGACGCCCCGGCCGACACGTACTCATTAGCCAAGAAGAAATCCAGCCTCGGCGCTCTCGACAGTATCACAATCAACCTGAACAGCAATCACAACTCTACCACGAGTGGGCCGGCGCCGACTGCTGTGGAAACCGTCAAACTGCAACGTAAATCGAGTCTCAAGTCCACGACGCACGCGCCTCCCGTGGCAAGGACGGAAGAGAAGAAGAACACGCAGGCCAAGAAGAGTCTGGAGCCCCTGCGATTACCGCCGCTGAATCTTGGTCCGTTGAGCATACCGACTGCAGCCAAGGTCGCTGCGCTGCAAGATAATGGAAACGCTGAGCGACCCATGAGCCCGCCAGCCTCGCGACAGCTTCCCAAGACGCCGACGACGCCCATGACTGCCTCGAAGAGTTCCTTCTTTGCAAAGACACGCTATGACGAGGCCCTGGAGCCGTTGCCATCCCTCAGAAGCAGCACTTCGGCACACCGAACTCATCGCAGAACCCCGAGCCCGCCAGACGCGACGAGCTCGTCCTCGGATTCTTCGCTGGTCTTCAAGGATATGGTGCCCAAGCCCAGCATGTCGCCCTTTGGAGCGTCGTCCTTCCCGAAGAAGGACAACGGTGCGCAAGGATACTTGAAGCGCTCCAAGACCGGCTCCGAGCACACCGCTAATGTCAACCGAACACTATTCGAAGACAAGGTTCACCAAAAGCCCGCTGGGCCACGGCCTCCCAACACGGACAAGCCCGTGCCCAAGTCTCCTCCGCCGGCTCAACCTGTTGATCAGCCTCAGACGCCGTCTTCGATGAGTAATTTGCGAAGGAAGCTTAGCTTGTCTTGGAAGAAGGGCAACTCGAAGGGAGCCATTGTCCCCCCGCAGGATGTCGTAGACAGAGCGCAGGGCACGAATCAGGACGGCACCGCGGCTCCTCGCATTCCCGCATCCGCCACGATGAACTCTCTTCCAACCGCGAAACCCTCCGGCCCGAGCGCAGCTGCTCCCCAGGGACGCTCGGAATCCAAGAGAAGGAAGAGCTCCGTTGGCAACATGAACAGCGCTTATGTTTCCCACGATCGGACCAAGAGTGATCCCTGGACTGCCAAGAAGGACGCCACTGTTGCTGATCCTGCAACGATGCCAGCGACTCGCAACCCGTCGGTCATGGCCAAGCTCATGAGGCCGAAGACGTCCTCTAGCGTGTCCAGTGCAGGCTCGTACGTCGCCGATATGGACAAGGACGATCTCATTGCCGAAGAAGAAATGCGCAAGCTGGGATCTCGGCGCAAGGAGACGGAAATCGCAGCCAGGACTCTCGATGCCCTGAAGAAGAGGGCCACGCCCAAGGAGAGGGTCGGGCCCCACGAGGCGATCCGGATCGCCATGCTCAACATTTACGAACGGGGCGAGATTATCGACTACAACGACGTGTATTTCTGCGGCACTCAGAATGCCAACAAGGTCGTGGGCGACCTGTCATCGGACGCCCCGAACTTTGGCTATGACGATGAGCGCGGAGACTACTCGATTGTGATTGGCGATCACCTTGCGTACCGGTACGAAGTCATCGATGTTCTTGGAAAGGGAAGCTTTGGCCAGGTTGTTCGATGCATCGACCACAAGCTCGGAGTTCTCGTGGCCGTCAAAATCATCAGAAACAAGAAACGATTTCATCAGCAAGCTCTTGTTGAGGTTAACATCCTGCAAAAGCTGCGCGAGTGGGTGAGTAAACGAAATCCTCCTGACTCCCTATGCAAACCTGGCTGCGTATGAGCTTGGCTAACTAGCATTGCACAGGATCCTCATAACAAACACAGCATGGTCAACTTCACCCAGAGCTTCTACTTCCGTGGCCATCTTTGCATATCTACAGAGTTGTTGGACATGAACCTCTACGAGTTCATCAAGGCCCACTCCTTCAGGGGATTCTCTCTGCGGATTATCCGGCGCTTCACCAAGCAGATTCTCAGTTCTCTCATTATCCTGAAGCAGAAGAAGGTCATTCACTGCGATCTCAAGCCGGAGAACATTCTGCTACGCCACCCACTGCACGCCGAAATCAAGGTCATTGACTTTGGTTCCAGCTGTTTCGAGAGCGAAAAGGTCTACACTTACATCCAATCGCGATTCTACCGGTCGCCCGAAGTGATCCTAGGCATGACCTATGGCCTGCCGATTGACATGTGGAGTGTGGGCTGCATTCTCGCCGAGCTGTATACCGGTGTCCCGATATTCCCTGGCGAGAACGAGCAGGAACAGCTGGCCTGCATCATGGAGGTCTTCGGCCCCCCCGAGAAGCACCTCATCGAGAAGAGCACGAGGAAGAAGCTCTTCTTTGACTCCATGGGCAAACCCCGACTGACAGTCTCGTCCAAGGGCCGCAGGCGGCGTCCCTCGTCCAAGACCCTGCAGCAGGTGTTGAAGTGCGATGACGAGGCGTTCCTCGATTTCGTCGCGCGTTGTCTCAGATGGGACCCTGACCGGCGACTGAAACCTGACGAGGCCATCCGGCATGAATTCATCACGGGAATAAAGGTGCCAACCCCTATTCCCCGCTTACCAATGCGGGAGTCATCTCCCGTGAAGCGCCACAACACGATATCAGTGTCTCGTCCCTTGCCTGATCCGCCCGGCGTCTCGAGCAAGCCCGGCTTGGGCGCCAGCCCCGGCAAGGCGGTCCATGGCTCCATGCGTAGAGCGTCTGGAGCCACGGGCGCGACGACAGCAAGCTTGAATAGGCGCACGAGTGCCGGGGCCATGCACCAGGGATTCACAAGCTCTGGCTTGGCTACCACATCAAGCACCAGCAGCCTGCCGCGGGCTGCGGGCCGGATTGCGAGCGGAACCCGGGATATCGCTGCCGCGGGCGCCACTGCGGCCATGAGTCGACGAGCTTAGGACATCGTTTCAAGAGCCTCGAAGGAGGGACATATAAAAAACGTGTGTGTACGAACAACAACAAACATATTGGGAGTTTAAGAGGGTCATTCGCATTTTACTTTGATGATCACCATGACTCATTGGTTATTCGCTGGCTTGATTTCTTTGTTCTCTTACTATTTTCACTTTCTTCTATCTTCTATTTTCACGTTTTCTTTTGCATGAGGGTTGGACGAGACGAGATGCACATTCCACTGGTCTTCCGGTCAAGCAGGCGAGCCACAAGTCCCGGTCTTGGAGCTTCCCATGCTAGGAGTTGTGCTTTTGCTTTTTCTTCACTTTACGAAACGGAAGAGAGTGGGAGAACCAGGGGGCTGATGGCAAGCTGGAGATGGGAAAGGACCGTTGGGGTTTCCGTGGCTCATCAGACTCGGTGGAGGAATGTGTATTGCCCGAAGGAGGAAGAAGGGGGGAGAAGGAAGAAGTGAAAGCAGCATGTTCTTGTCTAGACTAGCGATGCTCTTTTTACGTCCTTTGGGCGTGCCCGAGATGTACATTCTCTTTTTCTCCAGTTCTCAGTCTCTGTCTCCCTCTTGTTGTTACAAAGAAACATTTGTCTCTCTTTGCGGGATGTTTTCATGTTACCCATTCTGCTTCTAATCCTGTCCTTTTTGACGATACTTCTTTTTAGTTCTACTACTTGTTTCTCCTCCTCCTCTTTATTTTCTTCCCGTTCTTTCTTGATTTGCACTTTGAAAGGGGGGGTGGCATTGTTAGTCACTTGCCCCCCAAACTCTTTTTTTTTTTTTTTCAATAACAAGACGAAACGACAGAAGAAACAATTCAGAGCCCACCACCAGGGGGGGGTACGTGTCCGCATGCGTGTGTGTTCAAGTTTTGCTTACCAAACATCAGCGTTGTCTGTGTATGTATGTGTGTATGTCATGTATGTATGTTGGCTGGATGCCTTTTCTACTCCTTCCAGCCCTTGTTCTTTGTATTGCGTTGTTTCTTTTTGACGTCTGCTGTTTCTTCTGCCTCTTTGTCCTCTCTTTGTGTGTTTGTGCGTGTTTCACAATACACGCTCTTTGTCGATTCCTCATAGTTGTGGGTTTATGGACTCTTTTTTCTGTGCTTTTGTTGTTTTGGCGTGCGTTCCTTTCGTAGGTACAGATTTTGAAGATTCTGTCTCGAGTGTTTTACGTGGTGGATATGGACGTTCATAACATACAATCCAGTATGATCTAGATAGAAACGCTAGAAAAGACGAAGAAGAGACGAAGAAAAAAGCGATGTAGAAGAAGATGATCTCAATCTTACCCTATTGTGACTTGACTTGTAAAAAGCCAGACTATAGAGGAGAGAGCGTAAAAAGGGAAGATGTGCTAGAGAGAGGGGCCCCCCATGTCCCGATCAGTAAAACATGTCAGATGTCCAGGAGTTGGTCGATTTTGCTGGTTTGACGGGCTAACCTCGCCTATGAACGAATATGGCAACCGTTATTCGAATCTTTCCCTTTTCCCAAAAAAAGCAGGAATTTTGAGAAAGTGGCCAACTCGGTTCAACTGATTCCTTTGTTTACTCCCCGTCACAATAAGCCAATCGCAAGTCTACATGCTACTACGTACCTCCAGGTAGCAGTAAACCAATGAGAATTAGTTATATCAGAAATAAGGAAAGTAGACAATAAAAGGAAGATATGAAAAACAGACAAAGCGTTTCAAATGAGATCAGAGGACAAAGTGTCACCTGTGAAACAGGTAGGTAACCAACGCGAAACTCGCCGTATGACTCTTCTCTTGGTTTTGATTGTGAGGATATTACATGCATATAGACAAAAGGCCAATCAGACGCGCCCTAGGCTCTAAAGCCAAGAAGAAGCCTAGAACCGGGGAGAAGCAATTCCGCAAGGCAACCTTCAGGGTGTGGAGTGTATACAAGGTGACAGCCTAGAATATAGAGGATAGGTAGTTTATAAGCTAGGGGGGGAAAAGCAGACGGAGAGAATCAATAGGAAGAAAAGGGTGTATGTCATATGTGATGCGGGCACCTAAGCATGGATTGCGATAAGCAGCAGCGTAGCACCGGTTTGCAAGAAAACGTGTGTATAGTCAAGCCAAGCACTTCTATAGAAGCTGCATGCTTTAGCGAAGATGACAATGGTGGGGAAACAGTAATTGGAGGGTTCGTGCCTAGTTCTGCGTGGACGAGTAGACATGTACGGATGCAACGTCAGGCGCCCAACCTCTAACGAGCTGAAATGCAGCTGAGGGCATCGTGAGAGTTTGAATCGAGTCTAGACAATCTCGGTGAGCGTTCCATAAGGTATGAGGCCTCCCCCCTTTCCCTTTCCCACCAGAGCTGCATGCGTGCAGCGGATGCAGGACGATGGATCACGGCAGGTTTGTAAGACCAGGCAAGCTATGGATGAATATGCCGATCTAGCTCAAGGGACGGCGCGGCGGCAGGCCACTTTGGGCGACGAGAAGCGAGAGCTTAAAAAAGGTTCTGGCCAAGTTATCGCCGTCTTGGGTGATAGCCTCATCAGTGACTCAGTCGAGACGGGTGGAGATGGCTTCGATGTAAGGTATGCAGAGAATAGAATGTTTCAAACGTCCATGTGTAAGGCGTAAAACAAACGTGCAAACCTGGGGGGGAGGGGGCGTGTGGTGGGACGCTGCTTGTTTGGCCAGGTTAGGCGCCCGGAAGAATAATGTCATTCAGAATGATCGAAGCCCGGGAGCTAAAATCCCAAAATTCCGTCATCTCGGACTCGATACATACTGATGCACCACCGTTGCAGAGATCATTGTTCGATTCTAGACGGCGGAAGCTCAGCCGCGGATGAGCAAGGGCGGCACTTGATCGCTTGACTGGGAACATGGCCAGCATGACACCAGCAAGAACAAAGGCAGCCCAAGCCGGATTGGGGGCTATCTTTCATGACAGCATGAGGCTCATTCGTCCCTAAAAAAGCCATGGATCTGCTAGGGCATCGACATGGGAGGAAGAGGAAGAGGAGGAGGACGCGAAGCCAAGGGGGGTGTATCGAAGAAATCCAGTGATGCGGGAGAGCGGGTCCTTTGTCTGCTCCTGCAGGGGACCTCCGGGGTGTGAGCGCCGGCAACGAGCACGTAGGGTCCAACTGTGTGTGTATGCACATACTCTGTATCGCAGCTTCAGGCGAAACCAGAGGGGTGTCGAGGGGCGGAAGAGCAGCAGGCTGCCGTTGCGCATGGATGGCGAGCAGATTGCTGACAAAATATGACGGCGAGATCGAACTCATCATGTTACAAATGCTCTCAATGGCGTCCAAATCTTCCTCAACGGACTTCAATTCGACGTGGGAGGAATTGTCAGCGTCCTAGATGGGTGCGGAGGCCAACGGCTGCCTAGCGGACTGAGGTTGGGAGGGCATCAGTTTCCAATGCAACGAATCCCGCAGTATCATGCCGGATTACGGTGGGCTACCAGCAGCGAAGATGATGCTTTGGAAGCAGTGCCATTGCAACCCGCAACAAAGGTCCCGCGTGCTTCGTATGTACTTGGCTCATGTGGCAATTGGCGAGCTCTATCGGCGCACATTCGCATAGACGGACGGCGTCATGGAATCCATCCTCCAGCTGGAATCATCGAGTCATTCATCCTCTGTGCTCACCAGCCCGCGGAGCCCGCGACAGACGTCACAAACGACTCGACAATCTCGCCGTTCTGTTTCGTCGCCGTCCTGCTTTGGCGTGTCCGGCGTCTCCGGTGCGGATACCGGATACGGACATGGACGGCGACCGGGGGGTTGCAAAAGCGGAACCTATTCCAGCAAGCCACAGAGAGAGGCGCAGCGAATATGGGGCGTCGACGGCCGGATTTGCTAGTCACCGCTGATGCTCGCTAATGCTGCTGCGCTCGTCAAAGGGGACGATTGATTCATGAGAGGCGTGTGCAGCAGTCCTGACAGTATAGCAATGCGCGGAATATGATAGAACGGCGCTTGAATACCTGCTCGTGTGTAGGGGGACCGCTGGTCTCTGGGAGCACGGCTGGGGCGCAAGGAAACGGGCATCAAGATGACGACGCCGCACCAACTAACACCAGTTGACACCAGTCACGCGCGGACAGCTTCGGGGGCCGGGTTAGTCACCGATAGATACTCGTACATATCGCAAGCGACGGGTGATGGGTTTCGTGAGGTCATCTGCGCTCCTTTTCCAAGGTCAAGGCGAGGCCAAACGGCGTTGGAGGCCGGTGGCCGTGTCGTCCCTGTCACGGCGACCGTCGCGCAGCGGCTGGAACCAGGTGATGCTCGCTCTAGGGCCAAGAGGGCGGTGAACACCCCCGGTGAAGCCCACGAACGTCGAGCATCTATATTCGTAGCATGAGGACATGGCTGGAGCCGAACCCCGTCGTTCCAGCGGCTCACCTTCTGCTCTGTGCTCCATTTAGCTGGGCGGCCCGGTCCCGGTTGATGCTTGCGCCGACGCTGAGCTACTGCCTTGCCAGAGAGATCTCGGACGTCCAGACAGACCTTGAACGAGTCAAGCTCCCTCCGACTTCCCCGCCAGTTAACAGCCGGCAGCGCGTCTGTCGCTTAAACGTCTGGTCTGTTCAACGGTTTGGTAGCAGCTGTGGCGGGCTGACAGTTACCGGGCCCCAGCTCATCCGGTCTGGCTGGTTCCACTCCATCGACCCTAAAATCCATTCCCGAGACATGATTTTTGGGTGCCATGAATCCTGGTTGCAAGAGATGATGGCCGCCAGGGGAATGAAAAGCTGATACATAGAAAATCGCAACAGCGTGCCCTGTAGTGCACCATGAACTCAAAGTCGATGTCATACTGACTTCCTCGCGTCTCCTTTCCCCTTTCCCTGACTTTTTCCTCTCAGAAGCAGATCACGTTACCCGTTTCTGTGCAAATCATTTGTCACAACAAAGCTGGTCGTCTATAATCGACGTCGTTAGTATCAAACTTAATTCTTTTCTCGTCGCACCGTCGAACAGATAGATACCTATTTTTACCCTATATCGCCAACTAGCAGCAGTTGGACGTGCCGGTTTCCTGGGCGCTACACCAAGCGGGCAGTGTCGAGAGCGTCAAAGGCAGCATCAGATGGGAGACCATGTAGGGAAAGGCGCGTTTCGAGTAGAGGGCAGGCTCCAGCAAACCGGGATGGGGAGCAAAGATTAAGGTAGGAGCCAAGGTGGGAGATGAGACGAAAGGGAGGGTAGTGATACCAAGGCCTTGGATTGAACCCAACAGGCGATCTACAGTAGTGTGGTTCCTATATTTGGCATCAACCTTACGGGGGGCCCTGGCGTCGTCCCAGAGCCAACCTCGTCACCCGTGCGACCGTTGCACGATCACCCGTCAGCAGTGATACGATAGATCTCATCGGTGTTGTTCAGTATCCGGGGAGCAGAGCGTACCATGCAATTGCACTGAGCGCCCCAAGCCTGATTTTGAGATGCAGGCGTGGCGGTTGGCTTTGTGAGGAATCTCCTTACCATCATCGCCTGGCAAGCTTGCCTCATTCCCAGGTGACCGAAACGGCGATTGCTCATATGCCTCACGTGTGATGTATGAGTCTTGGGTTTACCGTATCATCGCATCCCGCGGCCCCCAAAATGCATGTCTTAGACAAGGCAGCACAACCCGCGAGTGTGTATGCTATTCTCAGCCAGAGTATCACGGTCCTGGAGGAGGTGGTGGTGGTGTCCGCAGACTAACTTGCTCATTGCGGCCGTAGGGTGGTGGTGTAGTGTAAGTCGCATTTCAGGTACCTAGTAGCACGAAGGAACCCTTGGATTCAGGGGTGTACAATCATTGGTTTGAGAAGACACAAGGCTTTTCTCGTCAAATATGTGCCAATCGCATCTGCCGCGGCACAATGCGCAAGGTAGCAATTGAGCACGAATGATGGAGATCCTGGCACCCATGAGTCCCGGCTGGGCATGGCCAACACGTGAGATTTTCGAGGCCGGCTGCCTCCGCATTTTGGCTCGGCGCAGACGCCTGTCCTCAACCGTCTTTTCGGAACGGCCCTGTTGGCCGCATCTCTGAAGAGCAAGACGGGACGAGGAGCTATCAACCCGCTGCCAGAGGCGGCCTCACAAGTCGGCCGCCTCGTGGCCTATGGAGACACGACGAGACGGGATGCAGAGATGCGTTGGGTCCCGAATTCAAGCGTTCATGGTTGCCGGCTAAATTGTGCTCCAACCCGGAGTGTAGCGACAATGGTCCGGACCAGCTTCCTCTGCACGTCCGGCTGCAATGCAATAGCTCCAGGAAGCACCAATCATCCCACCGAGGCATGCGGCCGCGAGGGTGACCAGTCGCGAGGCGAGTTTTTCCGGAGACGTGCAGCATCGAGTCCCCACGACGCCCGTTTCCAAACATGTCTACTTCGTGGTAAAAGGGTAAGCCATTGTATTGCTGGCCACTCCGTACCTTGCGAGAAGATACACACACATTGGCAGCTTCCCACCTTCGTTCTGGTGTCTCGCAGCATCATGCATTCCATTGCCTAAAGGGGCCGTAAGGCTGAGGATGTTCTCTGTATCCCGTCCCAATCGGGAGTCATGCAAGGCCCATCTCGGGAGAGAAGAGAAAGGGAAGCCTCCCAGTGGTGTCACTGCATTCAGTGTGGAACATGACATTTGTCAAAAGACAGCCACTGTTCGATATTAGGTGTTCCATCCAGTTGGGAAGATGATCGGCGCTGGCCATATCAGGGCGAATTGGTGCTTGTTAGAGATAGCGACACCACGATATTCGCGCTCCAAATGTTGAAGTTGAAAGAAAACGCCGGAAACCTCCTTTACTCATCAATTCCTTCTTCCGGATAGTGAGCAACCTGTGCAACTTGAGCGGGCACCGTCGTCGGGCACGGCGAGAGCATGAATGACGATGCTGACGGATCAAATCACTATGATATGAGTGCATCATAACAACATCGCCTCGTGGCGGACGGCGCCTAACGAGGCATTGGACAAATAGTAGATGCTTCTTCGTCACAGCCTGCGTGGAGCCGAGTGAGATTTGAAAGAGAGGAACGCCGTTGAGTTGACAATGATCCTTGTGGCTCAGCACCGGAATAGACAGGCAGGGCTTGTTTGTGGCTCTGTGCTGCTTGTGATCCACATTACCCTCGGCTCTTGTGGTTGGCCCCATCGTACGAGGTACTATGGCGTAGGTTGTACCCAGTCCCCTGCACGTCGCACTCGCTTTGGTCGTCTAGACAATGCGTATAACGAACATCGTAGGAGCAGGCAAGTACTCCGTACGTCTCCGGGTTCTGTAGCAGAGACTCTTGTCATTTAGCTTCAGCGGGCGCTGACCACGGAGCGTCACTTGGTCGCATCGCGGCAATCCCTTCGTCGCCAGGCGAACCCGTAGATCATCGTCCGTGGAAGAACCCCCCGGGAAACACCAGCAGAGGTATGACGTGCTGCCTCGAAAGCTACCTGCGTCCTAGCGTCCTGGCGCATCCGATTCTGCCGTCATCTGACACTCCCATCCGGCCGGACAGGTTTCTGTCCGGCGCTGGTAAAGACGGCTGCTGCTTAAGACTGGGGGCTTTGAGAGATGAGAAATTCCCGGCTTCAGATGCATCTCATGCAGCAGCAAAACCTATCGCGGGAATATTGGCCGCAGGGGTCCTGTGAGGCCGGAATCGTCCCTTTTCATTTGCCGCCTGATTCGCAACGACCGAGCCTGCAAGGGAAGCGCACCTCCGTCTGCTGATGCTGACGGCGCCGACGACTGCGGCCGCATGGCGGGGCCGCAGTTCCATCGCAAGGACCGACTCGACGGGGAGACGCATGAAGCAATGGAGGAGATGATTCTGCCGCTTGGGGAAAAGGACGCCGATGATGCAGTGGGCGTCAGACGTGATTTTGAAAATTCGTGGGTTGTGCGGTCTGAGGCCGATTGTGTCAAGCGGTAAGCGAAGGCATTGGGGTGGGAAAGAACTGCCCTGCGAGGTAGTTCTAGCAGGTGGGATTTCGGAAAGCCAAACGTGCCTTCCAGGAACGGCAATCAAGGGAAGAGTAATCACGACCACGCCTTCTCCTGCAGACGACAGGAACTACTACCTAGGTGCAGGTAGTTACGAGCGGAGATGTTTATTCGGCAAGAACAATGGAATTTGCGTCTTGTCGGTGCTGCTGTTGAGGGAAGGTGCTACTCTCAGTATGAGTTTACCAAGAGAAATGGTTGTGTCTGCAGCACCGTCTCGACCTCATACGGCGAGCAGTGGTGCGAATAGTCTTAATATCATGATTACTGTACTATACCACCAGCGATGTATTCATTATCTCCCTACAATTGTCGAAGAGGCTGATACATGATAGTATCACCCTATCTCTGTTCATATTTTTGTGATTTGAGGCTTCATATCTTGCCAATACCTCGGTATTGTCCGGGGCTTTGGGCCAACAACCCAAGCAAGCAACATGGTATGTGCGAGCGCTGTATGATGAGGCATGCGGAGTCCCTCAGAGTTGACGCATATCTGTCTTCGTTCCCCAAAAAGAAACTCCTAGAATCTCGACTTCTTGACGGCCGTGACAATTTTGGCAGACGCTGGTCCAAGTCAAATCCTATATTGAGCGAATGACTGACGCTGTGCAGCGCCGGTTCACACAGCCCGTCTGCTGGTGTGGAATCGTGACATCAGAGCCCAAATGCTTTCAGGCAGCCGCTCCCGAAACGAACTGAACCCCAAACATTGCTGAATTGGAACACAAATCAACCGCCCCTCTTCTCTCCTCCGCCCGTCCGTCTACGACTGTACGCGCCGTTACGCTCTCCGAATTCCTGGCCTGACCGGACCGTCCCTGCATCAATTCCACACCGAGAAGCCCGCCGCGATTTGGAATTTGCGACACACGGATGGAGCCTGTGCGTCTGTTTCTGCGCCCTTCTGTCACTGAGTAATTCGACTCTTTTCGCCTCATCGCGCCGTCTGCTGCTCGACTATTTTGCCCCAATGCAGCAACAGCCGCCTGCTGGCGTAAAGCCTGACACGTTGCTGCTTGGCTGCGATGCTGATTGTCGCTGCCGCTGCCGCTGCCGGTTACCTCTGGGATGATGCTGATGATGCTGATGATGCGCGCCGTGCTGTGCTGCGCTGCCCCTTGCAGCTTTGCAGCGTCTAGCGGGCAACGCCTGGTGATACGTACCGGGAGTGTCAACAACGCCAGAACAGGTACGACTCCGCAGTCAGTCAAGGTCGCTCATGGAGACACGGCGAGCTGACATGCCGCACACCTCACCTCCCCCTCCCCCCTCCCCCCCAGTTCAGCCTTGCTGCAGGTCAACTTTGAGGCCCCCAAAGGGCTTCTTCCCACGCCCCCGGTCAAAGGCCAATGACCCGTGCGCTGGGTGACTCTTCCCAGGCCCCGAGGCCCTGCCTGTGCTACTCGTGCGTGCTAAACCTGGCCCTCCTTGCACAGGACGTCCGTGTGCATACAGTACCTCGTACGCCGTGCTGGACTCGCTGCGCGTGCGAGTACCCTCTGGCGACCGTTGTGCTGCGCCTTCAGCGTCTCCGGATCCCCTTTGGAGCCATGGTTCCCGGTGGGAACTGCTCCGAGAACTGCCACCTTTTCCGCAGCGGACCCTACCCGCCAACTTGCAGCCACGACGCCTTAGGCCTTACCAGCTAGTACTAGCAGCAGGTTCCCATGTTGAGCTCTAGCAATGGCCCTTTGCAAGTCATCTAGCCAAAGACTGTGTACTGCGAGTATTTGCAGAGCCAGAACAGCCAGTCGAAGTGTCTTGGCCGTTCGCTGGGTTTCTTCCGGCGGCTTCGGTTCGGAGCGCCGCGGTATGTCCGCCAACTGGCTGATCCATCCGGGCTGGCCTCAAACTTGGTGCCTTGCAACTGGCTGCCTGCCTGCACTTGAAGCTCTGCACAATGGACTTTGCCGACAATGAGTCCCTCTCTGGCAGCAATTAATCATCCCAAGATACACCCAAACTCCGCTACAGAGCGAGGCGAGCGTTTTGCGTCTATGGGCTGCTGGTTCTTCACAGCAACCGGCAGCAGTAATACTGTAACAACAACACCACGACTCAGTCTACTTGCAAGAACCCTGTTTCTGGTGCTGACCTGGGGGTCCTGTGCCTCGCGCTTACATACATACTACGATACTCGCACGCGCACACGCACTACATGCACACACAAAGTACTCTCCGTCCTGTTTCTTCGTCTGTTTTGTCCGCCTTGCCTGGCGCTCCACCAGCCAGCCCTGCCGCAACCCACGCGGTCCAAGGACGAGGGTTTGGTACCGGCCCATCTACCCATGCCCCAGAAGCGTCCGATGGCCCTACCTTGCCTAGGGGCGGGGGCGTGCCTGTAGCATAGTCCGCTCAAGTGCATCCCAGCCATGCACGCCTCCCGGCCCTGTCCTGTTCCTTTCTGGAGTCGACAGGACAAGTCGTACAAACGGAGAGCCCTTGTCCTGCACACGCCTCCGTCCTGGACATGCCAGATTACTGTGAGTACCTAGCGGTACCAGTAATGCTCTACCGCAGACTACCGATCACTCTGGTGCCTCGCACACCTGGACCAGGACCTGGTCCCGGCTCCCGCTCGTTGTCGACTCTAGGCTACGATGGCTATAAGGCTGCGATGCCTCGTCGCTCTTGACCCTACCTTGCATCCACAGTCACACTCCCATCATTCCCATTACCATAGCCATCCGGCAGTTTCCTTTAGAGATCGGTTTCCTTGCCTAGTTTCATATTCCTATTTTCCCTTGTCAGTGCCGTTTGTCTGTCTTGCTTCTTTCTCTTTAGCATTGCTCGTCTTATAAAGAGCTATACCCGCCAACCTCGAGACCAAACTCTCAAGGCATCAACTTCCACCTACACAACCAGACCAACAAACAAGCCACTTCCTCCCTTCGACCAACAAACGAGCACCCCTGCCTCAGTTCTCAACTGCTTTGCTCCAACATCACTTGTTGGCCCGAGATATAGACCCGGGGACCGTTTACCGGCTTCTCTTCTACTACCCCCCTCTTTCGCATGCAGCCATCGACAACTCGTCGACCAACACTCTATTTCAGCGCTTCAAGACCAACCTTACCACATCATGTGTTACCAACTTGTTGAGCTCTACTCGGCTTGCCGCTGCCTCTACTACCAACACGCCATTGACCGCTGCGCGGCATACGGAAGGCCGGGCCACAACATCGAGCAGCGCACAATCTACGTTGGCTATGCATGCAGTGCACACACAGGCCACAGTGCCCATCACGCACGCGACTTCAATTACTCAGACTCGGGTTACGGTAGTGGCCACTCCAGCCGCAAGAGCTACCGATGATGGGTGTTGTCTTCGGTAGCGGGCCCTCCGGCATGGCACTTCCCGCGGCTTCTTCGCTTCGAGCTGGACGACTGGATCTCGTTTCTTTACTCTGCCAATCCGTCGTCGATACTCCCCATGCTCGTCCGCCACGGCCGCCAAAGCGCCTTGTCGAATCGCGCTCACACGAATCCATGTTGAATCAACATGTCCACAACCTCTCTCCTCACCACCTTGACCTACATCACGACGTTACTGAAGACACGGAAAAATGAGACAATGACGACCTTTCTCCCTCATCGGAGCCCGTTCCTTGACGATTTACGATGCGCCACAGCAACGACTCCACTTGCTTCCCGGCGTCATACCTTGGGTTGGGCATAAGCGACTGATGCGATATGAAGCGCCGAGTACATCACTTTCTTACCTACGACATTCTGTTTGATGGCGATCCTCTCCATTGTTTAGAGTTTCGATTTGCATAGCATCCGGGATTGGACTCTTTCTTTTGTCCTGTTGTTGATATTGGCTTTGAACACGACCACGAGAGACACGGCCGCTTCTAAGAGCGATTGCGTTCACTTTGTTTTTCCTTTTCTTTATACTCTTGTCACATTTTCCCTCCTCATTTCTTTCTCATTTCTTTCCTTTTCTTCTCCGCTTTCTGTCTTCTCGGACCGCCGCAAGGCGACCTGGACCATTGCTGTCCATTTTTCTTGAATCTTTTGGCCAACTGGATTGGCCTCGGAATACACGGCATGGCATGGCAATAGACGACCTCATCTCGCTCGCGCTGATTTTACAGCCCTTGCTTCTGTTTGTTTTCTCTTTTTCTGATTCCTATTTTTCTTTGCTTGTTTTTTCTTCATTGCTGGATCTGGGACTATTTTGGGACGACATACACTGGGCTTGGGGATATGCGGGTTTGCAAGAAGGGCCACGTTATGCACCTGGTGTTGCATACTTTGCCAATCGGTAATGTCTTATTTGGGTGTGCTTTTCCTTGGGATTCAGCTTCTAACCTACGGCGGTGCGTGCACTGCCGTGGGCGAATCTGAACTCTGCTCAAACAGTCATTATCTTTTTTCTTCTCTTGTCTTTTCTCTTTTTGGTTTCTTCACTTTGTCTTTCTCTGCGAATAAGTCGTCTTGCTCTTTACCTGTACTACCACCACTGCAGTTGATTAGATGGGTTTGCGCTGCGCGCAACGTCTCAGTGACACTGGTGGCGGGCACCACCAATCAGTTTTCTTAGTTATCTCGTATGCGGCATCAGGATGCTGCCAGTCAATAGAACAAAAAGCTTCAGACTATATCCTACTTGTGCCTTTTACCCCTGTGCCGTGCTTCTTGATGATATCCGATCCGTCTCTTTTCTTGAACAACTAATAGTCCGTATCACGGCTTGGTTTTGTTTAATCTTGTATTATTGAACAGCTGATGCGACGGCTTCGGCGGGACAGCTAACACAACGGGGTAATGTAGACCGAGGACGTCGTATGCTCGTATTAATTGCCGATGCTGTGCGGATTGTTTACATAAGGTAAGGTAGTCTATGCTGTCATCGTTGACCCCGAGGAGCTGTCAAAACGGAAAAGCTTCCCAATTCAATCTGTCACATCGGTTTCTACTATCTCCGGGCTTATACAGTACGAACTACTAGTACTACTTGGCATGTAGACGCAATCGACCTTTTACCAACAAAACTCTGTTCAGTTTCCTTGTCTCTTCATCCCTGAATTGACTGAGTTCGTCCTTTGAGAAGTAAGTGCTTTGTTGATTCTTCATACTTCTTTGCTCATCTCTCCTATGCCATTGTTCTTAGTCGATGGGGTCGTGTGAATAGTAACAACAGTGGGTTTCTTCAAAAGGCCGTAAGCCTGAAGATGTCGCTGGTCTCTTTTTCTGCATTTAAGCGAGATGGAGGGTGGGAAAAACGATGGTTGAGGCCGCGCTCGCACGCCCGTGAGGCTTAGAAAAGCGCGGCGTGAGTTCCGCGATTAGGGAAGCGGAAGAATGGCCGGTTTGATGGCCTCCTCCCTCTTACTTGTACACGGCACTATTGCGGAAGACCTAACGATTAGTCTAGGAACTACTACCTTACCTTTGACATCAGAAACGTGCATGGGGGTTGAGATTGATCCCGGGCGGGAGGTAATGGGGGTCATGAACTAGGCCCTGAGCGACGGGAACGTTGGGGGGGCAGTGTTTGATCGGAAACACTCGAAGCCCTTGTTTGTTTCTTATTTACTGGGCACCCAAAAGCATCGACAAGGCAAAGAAAAAGAGAGGACATGAGAAAGACCAAAGACAACAACCAGGGGAAACAAAAAGCTGAGGCTGGAAACTGGAGAACGGGTAAAGGTGTGGGCTGAGCTATTTTTAGATCTCTTACCTTGCCTTACCTTACCTTGCCTTGCCTTGCCTAGACCACAAAAAAACGGCGTGGGTGAGTGTGGCTTGTTGGCTTGCCGAACCCGAACCCGCAAAAAAACAAAGAACAAGGAGACAAGAGACAAGGAACACAGAAAGAAACTGTTCGGCGAGGAGGGCTTTTGCCTAATTGTGAGAGGCGTGACATGTGGTATGGCCAAGACGGGAATCATTTTGAGGATTGGAAAGGGAAAGACAAGCGCCAGCCGCGGCTGCGGTTGCGGCTGCGGCTGCGCGCTTGACAATGTGGGACGAAGTTGGAATTGATTTGCGTTTCTTAGAAGGGGGTGGTAGAAGAATCATGAGTCGTGCAAGATGGTGGAAAAAGAAAGGTAAGAAAGAAGTGCAAAAGCGGGCATATAGTTTGGGGAATACCTAGGGAGCAGTGAGGCTCTGCCAGGCAAAAAGGAGAGAAAGTTGAGCTTATTCGTTTGAGGTTTGAGGGGTTGCTTAATTTAGAAAGAAAAAAACGTGCTTTTCGACTTTTGTCTGACGGCATCGGCCCTGTTCTCTCATGCCGCGTCTATTTCGTTTCTTGCGCTTAGTTTTTCCGCGCGTTTGAGGGTTGATGCTGATACTACCTACTACCTACGTTCGGGGAGCCTCATTAACAAGATGAAAATTACTAGAGATGATAGACGGATGGATGGTGATTGAATCAGAGACGGAAAAAAAAGGAAAGACAGCCGGTATAGGAAATTGCTACATGCCGTTGTCTTTGAGCAATACCTCCCCAAAGAAGCAGTTGTGTTGGTGCAAGTAGTGATAAAGATACTATATGGACGGGAAATTTTGATCCCTTTGGGGAGGTCCTCCATCTGCGTTGGGTAGTTTAATTGCTGTGATCGCCTTTCGCTGCGTCTTGCGCCGTGATTGGTTCCGGCGAGCTGGGATAGGGAGGGTAGGCGTGAGATGTGCAGTGCAGTGCAGTGCAGTGCATTGCGGCAGCTGTTTTTCTGGATGGCTACATGCTATGGCCGGAGGGAGGGGCGGACAGGCGAGACACGCATGTGAGATGCATGATGATGATGGTGGTGGTGGTGTAAGTGGTGGTGGTTGTAGTGGTAAGGTATCAATGTCAATGTATGCACATGGTTGATAATACATCCAATACATGATTCCGTACATACAGCACAGAGGAGATGGGATCAATGCTTTCCGGCCCTTTTCTCTCGCCCCGTGGCACATGTCATACAACAAGTCATTACTCTACCGAATGATCAACAGGCCAGGGCGGAATCGCAAGCGCGTCTGTGAGCTAATAGACGCCTTGGCGCGGGCGATCCGGGCGGTTTTGGGGGCGATGACATTCGGTTCGAGATGGCGCTGTCATTACTTGTCGATTATCCGCGGGCGCGCCCTTTTTCTTGTACAAGGCAATGCGCCGTTCAAAGCCACTCTAGTAAGGTGGCTTTGTCAGCCTGGTTTCCTAATTTATCTGATGGGCGACGTGGGCTTGAAACAAGCATTCTTTATTCTGCTGTTCTGTTTAAGCGGATGCGAAGATGGACAAGACAACTTGATATCATGCGTGTACGCTTGAAACTGTTTGGTAGGCTGAGCCGAAAACGGGGATCTGATCAACTCGAACAGGGTCTTGAATTGAACAGGGACAACGCGAACCCACTGGCTGGGCTGAAGCCGCACACATGACCCGGATGTCCTGGAACGGGACGGGGAACCTTGCAGCAACTGGCCCTGCATTTCTACTGGGGTTTTGCTCCATTCGCTCTACTCAACGTAACGCGTACATGTATTTTACGGATGAAAGTCTTGTTGAGAAACGGTCGAGTTCCAGTCCAAGGGCAGGTACCGGGTACCCTGGCCTGGTGCGTCGTGCAGCGTTGCAGTGCATGTACAGAGTACAGATGGCCCCCTGGGTTTGGGTTACATGTAAGGCGTGCTGCCTGCCGCGTGAGGCTCTTTTTCACGGGCAAGCGGCAGAGCAGAGATTTGGGACGTAGAGTCATTCATCTTGTGCTTACTTACCCGGCAATGCTTTCTCTTTGCGAGCACTTTAGCCGTGTCGCCGTCTGGGGGAAAAGTTGGCACTGATAACGCCGATTGCTGGGAAATCCGTTGGGTGCGGTACCCGGTGGGAGTGCAATGGGCGTGTCCTACCTCCTGTTGTATCTCGGCACGGGGCTTAGAACATACAGCAAGTGGTTTGTGGCCTGGATCAGACAGTCATCGCTGTAATATGTCTCATGTGCGGTCGGAGGGCTTGAAGCCTGATGCTCCAGGCAGAACCCGTTGCTATATTTTGCTGGTTCGCAAGGCGTAGGACTCGAATGCTGTAGCATCATTTTGGTGCAAGTTAGTCATGCCTTGGGAGGAATGTTCCGTATATTTCCATGCTTCTCCATGTCCTTCTTTTTCCTTCCTTTCCGTCGTACTCGATTTGGATGGAGGAATCCTACGTGCCGAGGAGTGGTGGCAGCGTTCGGCAGTGTCTCCGGCAGGATTCTGGTTCGGTGGGTGGGCTGCCATGGTGAGGAGTCAGAGGCGTTTGTCGGCAGATTGTCTCGATTTGGGCAGAGGTACCGCTGAGAGGACTCTGATGCCTGGTTGGGGCTTTTGAAAGAGGCCAAGGAATGATTGTTACTGGCTGTTTCCTCGCGATGCCAACAGCCGTGTTTTCATCATCATCACCATCAAGGGTATTCTTCTTTTCTGCGCCGATCGACGCCGAAGCCACACTCCTCTCGTGTCAGACTAGGATGACTAAAAAAAGATGATGCTCAGAAGATCATGGAGGATAGGCAGCTTCCGGAGTTGATGGTGTAACGCTTCCGAGGGAGCACTCCGATCTCGTCGTATCGTACCTGACAATACGAGGGGAAGGATGCGGAGGGAGGAGGGGGCGTTGTGCTATCAAGCGGCGGAATGGGGATCGCAGCAAACCTCAGCTGGAGCGCCCTGCATTGCGCGAGGCTCATGGCTACCTACGGGTACGGTAAGGGACACAAGCAGTGCAGGCCTTTGCAGGACCTCATCGTTACATGTGCCTGAGGTGCCAACCCGCTAATAACGATAAGGCTGAAGGATGGTCCTTTGACACCACTGCCACCCTGCGTACATGCGTCGGGACGGCAGCGGTTCTCTGTACGGGTGTGTGCGCAGCGGCTGTGGAACGCGTGTGAGCCGACTGTAATGTCAAGGCTTCACAAGATAGTTGTAGATGCAGGTGCTGGATTCAGGTTGCGCTTGGAATAGGTCTCGGCGGTGAATACGGCAGAATAAGGTGAGCCATGACAGACGGGGGCGAAAGGAACAACTAGCAAATCCGGCGTGATGATTGCCTAGAGCTTCTAGGTGTCCTAGGGGTTGGGCATCGTGCCGTGTAAATGGGTGCTTGGAGAGCACGGAGTTGGAACCGGATGTTACACTGTCAGTGGCTTGATGATGCCTTCAAGGACCAAGGTGGCAAGGTGAGTAAAGGGGCTCCGGTCAGCGCTGCCTTGATGACATGGAGATGAGTGAGCATGCTTCCTTCCCAGAGAGTACCCAGTACGGCGGCTTGCTGGAAGAGACTGAAGCCTGTTTAGACATCCTCACTGGTTGGGACGCTTCGGTGATGCCTTGTCTACCATCATGAATGATAACGTTTTATCGTAGCATAGATCTCCAGCAAGTAATTACAACATGATAAGGCACCGCTAGGGAGTCAAAGTATCGAACAAATCTCTTCTGCCTCTTTATCCATGCCTACTCTGATATTTCAAACGGTAACTTATGAGGTCGTGCCCCGAAACGGGCATATTATGTGATGATACACACCCTCCTGGCCAGTCCAGAGTCATCAACCACACAACCATCAGCGTCGATGCAACAGTTAATGTAATTACTAGTGACGACCCGCACCTTTGCAGGGCACACGGCTTGTCACTGCTACTCTGCCATCTGCCGCTTTCACTCTGAGTGGTCCCCTTTTGCCCCCCCTACCGTCTCTCCCGTGTGTATGTGCCTGAACGAGCTAGTAGCTGACCAGACTTGATTCCGGGTTCCGACTCCTTCACCTGTTGCGGGAGATTATGAGGAGAAAAGGGGAGGATAGAAGAGGGAAAATAGATGGAGTGATTTGGTGGTTGAAAGACTGAGATACCGTAGGAGAGAAAGGTACTTCGATGTAGGTACTTCCACATCTGTCCCGGTATCTGGGACTCTGGGAATCTGGAAGGTGCCTCCCACGCCTCGCCAACTCTCGCCAAAGGAAGGTTAGACGTCAACAAAGCCGATAAGCGGGAATCAACACAACCTGAAGTGCTACAAACTTGCATCCGACCTCACCACAGCATTCTCTCCATCCATCACCAACCTCCTCCGCTTCCCCTCTCCTCACGACATCCCTATCGTTCCTCCTACCTGCACACTCTTCGACTGTATTTTCTACTCGCAAAGTATCGGCATATACCTGCATGCTCACCGGGAACTGCATGGTTTCACAGCTTCCTCTGCCCTCTCACCCCACGAGGCCATCCGGCCTTCTTCCTGCCTGCGTCATTCAGCACTCGAACCAGCCACCGCTTTCGCTTTTTACTTCAGACACCGATATCGATCAATCCTTGGTCCGTCAGGGCCGGGTCAGCCTGGAGGAAAGGTCACCCTAGCCCGAAGCCCCCATTTTCCCTCAGCACTGCTGCATACTAGTGCTCGAGGCACGCCTCTTGTCCGGGCTGTGTACTTGCACGTCCCGAGGGCACGGGGTCTACATCACCAGGAGGTGGTACCCCTGACTTTATCCCACAGCACCCAGGTTCGGCAGCCCCATTACCAAGCCGACATGGACTCTGGAGATTCTGATCCGACGGCAGCACGGAGCGGCCACCGCGCTCTTACCACACTCAGGCCTGAGCAGGACGGTGTGATTACTGACACGGCCGGAGCCTCTGCTAGCCGGGCTGCTGCGTTCAGACACCATCTGCTCAAGGCGTCGGCCAGCGGATCGACCCTTGTCGACAGAGACCTGCCCGCGCCGCCCGTCGTCAGCCGATCCCCTCCTATGAAGACGCCCTCCCAGTCGTCCAAGCCAGAGCTTGACAGCCGCGGCTCTGTCCCCCGTCAGGCGGCTTCTGGACTTCCCCAACAAACGTCCCCTGCTCTCCAGTCAGAAAAGATGGCCTACTCGTTGCCGATACCCCTCATCGATCGAGACTGTGTCAACCCTTCTCTGCATGGAGACGACGATGTGCATGCCAGCGTACACCACCCTGGGCTGTTAGAGGGTGCCGATTTCTGCGATAACGGGGTCCAATCACCGGGATCTCGTACGTTCGCTTCGTCATCGCATCCATCCTCACCAGTGTCCGATATCTCCATGATAAGCGGTGAGATGCATCGCATCATGTCGAGTGGTGATATTTCGGTCACCGAGGTGACGGTGCCAATCCATCGCCACAAGGGCCACAGCATTGCCGTCAAGGTTCGCCCGGCATTCTCTTACTATCCCACACATCATCCGGTGACTCCAGGAGATCAGCGCGGGCTTGACTATAGACGTTCTGCCAACAAAGCTCAGCCGTTCAACCCGGTGGCTGACGATGTTGAGCTCGGAATGAATCAGGGTGGTGACTATGACACAATCGATGGGCTGGACGTTGTCGTCTCGGAGAAAGATGATCGCGACGGTGATCACGGAGATGGTCGCCGGAAGCTATCGTTTCCGACTTCGAAGCTCCGCGCCTTTCTGCCTGATTTGCCTCGGGAGGAGGATCCTCATCACCACAGTACCAACTCAAAGGTCAGGCCATTCACTCGAACGACTGATGAAAGTGTCATACACGATCATCGTTTTGCTGCAAGCTCCTCGTTCTCTCCCGAAAACGGCGGGCTAGGAAGTCGGGGCTCGATCTCACATGAACGCAGAGAGTCTACTCCTTCTCAACGTCACATCATTCACTCTCCTATCCCCGTTTCCAAGGTTCGCCCGGTCTTCACGACTCAGCCTTCATCAACGATCGGACACGAGAGCCATGCATTGGCGTCCAAGGTTCGGCCCGTTGAGGAAGCGCCTAGTGCTACGGCTACTCAGGACAAGCCATTCTTCTCAAGGGAATCGGGTCAGTCTCTTCACTCGTAGGACGGGAACTTGAGGAGACTGGCGTCGGATGTTTCGTCACTACGAACGCAGTCTCTCGGCTCGACGTTGGATTATAAGCGCACTGCCCAGTGGCTTCGCGATATACTCAAGTACCCAGAGACATATACCACCAGATATACAGAGCTACCCTCAAAGAGCAAGGCCAGAAGATCACTCTCGGCAGAGCACCGGCGGCATTCAGATGCGGCATCATTAAGCCTGCTCCCATCCCGCCGTGTGACGGGTCAGTCATCTCATTCTGGGAGGTCCGAGCCAAAGATTGATCCATTCATATTTCAACAAGCGGTGAATGATCTCGAAAAGCTGATGAATGAGGCCATTGCACTGGCTTCCGAGGGAGTGCAACTGCCTGACACTCCTTCATGCCCCAGGGTTTATCAACCGTGCATCAATCTGCATACTCGCCGCGACAGTGTACCTGGTGGCCAGGATGGGGCTTCTCAGGATGACACTTCTGGCTACACTCACGAGAGCCCTGGCAAGACCCATGATGCTGACCTCGACCATGAGGCCCAGCAGAAAAGGCCTCTGTACCAGCATGCAGCCACTTATACCGGTGCTCCCGAACGCCCACGGCTGAACGAGGTTCTCCAAAACTACTCTGGAGTATATGATGATATGACTACAAGGGGATATCGCATGCAGACGGGAACACCACCCCCGACTGCAGCTGAAGCAACTCTCCTTATCCCAGGTAGACGATCAAGCATCAACGAGGAGGGCCAGTTTGGGCCGGGTTTTCAAAAGCCCCCGGTCCAAACGCACAAGTTGAACCGCAAGAGGCAATATGACGACCTTGCAAGGGGGAAGAGGGACGCCGTCGCCTTGCAAGCCAAGACTCGACAAAGCAAGCCGCCGCCAAGGAGCTCACACGCAAGGCATGCTTCACATGAGTCCGGTGAAGATGATACTCCCCGCGAAGCTGCCGGCCGTCGAAGGCATGCTGATCGTGGGATCAGCCTTCAGAAACGCTCCCACGTCAGTCTACGGGGTGTGCAAGGGTTCAGCTTGGCTAGCTCACGCAAACGACAACCAACTGCCAGAGATTGGTCACCAGTCCGCAAGAGATTTGTCGCTACCGTAGCTTGCATCAGTACTGCCCTGATTGGTATCATATTGGGCATCTACGCAGGTTTGGTCCCCTCGATTCAGTACTACATCATCGACCAGTCTCACGCCACCGTTCACGGAAACACGGGCTGTTTCTTGGGCCTGGCCATGCCAACCTTCTTCCTGTGGCCGCTCCCTTTGCTTCACGGGCGGAAGCCATACATCATGACGAGTCTTGTGCTTGCCATGCCCCTCCTGTTTCCGCAAGCTCTCGCAGTCAACACTCAGAGACTTGCCAACACGGGGACATGGAGAGCCATGCTTCTGGCATCCCGAACGCTCATGGGGGGCTCCCTCGGGTTTGCCAGCATGAATTTCCACTCGATCCTGATGGATCTGTTTGGAGCTTCGCTCATGAGTGCAAACCCCCACCAAGAGGTAGTGGACCATTACGATGCAAGGAGGCATGGCGGCGGCATGGGAGTCTGGTTAGGGATCTGGACATGGTGCTGGGTTGGGTCTCTGGGCATCGGATTCCTCGTCGGTGCCTGTGTCATTGATAGATATCCTCCAGCATGGGGATTCTACATCAGCATCATGATGATTGCCGTTGTGCTCATCCTTAACGTCCTCTGCCCCGAGGTTCGCCGATCGGCCTACAGAAGATCGGTGGCGGAAGTGAGATCGAACGGCGACATCTCACGGCGTGTAGCTCGGGGCGAGATCATGATGCACAGGGTCAAGACGGGTCCGAAGTGGTGGGGACAAGAGGTATATCACGGCATTCTCCTCACTCTGGAGATGCTTCGCCAGCCCGGCTTCCTGATCCTCGCCCTCTACTCCGCCTGGATCTACGCACAAGTGGTATTGACCATTGTCTTGCTGGGGTCGTTAACGTCCAAGTTTTACAAACTGCGATCTCCCAACGTTGGCCTGCTTGTTGGCAGCGTTGCTCTTGGAGCAATACTGGCTATTCCCTTTCAAAAGGCCAGCTTCTTCTCAAGGTCTCGCCAAGCGCAGCTCAACACCAACAAGGCAACAATGGAGAGAAAGGTTGCATGGTCGTCCCACCTTGTCCGGCGCACCATCTTTACCATTCTGCTACCAATAGCAGGAATATGCTACGCGGCGGTGTCGTCTGGGCCCCCAATGCACGTTGGCGTGCCCGCCATTTTTGCCTTTTGCATAGGACTCCTATCGTGCCTTGCTATTGCAGAATGCAACGGTCTGGTGATGGAGTGTTTTGACACTTCTGATCTCTCACCCGGGATGACTGGGCGCCAACGTAGCAAATCGGGAAAGTCTGAACAGCGAACAAACTACTCTTCGTTCCCAAGAGTCACTGCGGGCTTCGCGGCTATCCATACTCTGGCATTCATCTTTGCAGCCGGCGCCAGCGCCCTCGGTGGTTTGGTCACGAGGACACTGGGCCAGCAAGTAGCTACCGGAGTCGTGGCAGGCATCCTGTTCGTCCTAAGCATCATGCTGCTGTTAATTTTGGCTCGGTTTACAAACGTGCAAATCATACCGAATTCCAAGATGGAGGAAATGGACCGGCTAATGGAGGCCCGTCGCAGATCGACCATTCGGCGCGCCTCTATGCCTAACAACCAGAAAGCGGTGGTGGAGGAGGAAAAGGCATGGCGACCTGCCATGCTCGGGAACCCCGTCGGCAAACAGCGAAGAATGAACGTCTTTGAGTTAGGGAGCAAGTCACGGTGGCAAGAGATCCGCAAGAAGAACAAGTTGGTCGATGAGAATGCCCATCTGAACCAAGCGGCGTGGAACCAGGGGCTCGAGGCACTGGACGACAAGCTCAGTGATATCCAGAGTGATGTGGAGGACTTTTTCGGACTGGGGAGTGTGAAGAAGCGAAACTCGAGGCGCATGCGACCTTCGGACGAAACCAGCGACTCGGCCATGGACATTGAGATGACAAATATGGGAAACCAGGCGTCGAGGCCGTCGCAGAAGCGTTTCGTGGAGAGGGAGTGCGTCATGAGCCAAACGGTGACAGAAGAGAATGAGGGCGTGGATGACCATCGACGGCAGCGTTGAGCTCAGGTTGGAAGCATGACTTGGGGGAGGAGCTTGTGAACCTTGGATTACCTAGACAACCTTTTTCGAATATAATCACAATCTTTTCCTGGTGTAGAACGTTTGCTTTTTTCTGACTACTGCATGACATTTAAGAAGCCCAGTCCCCTGCGTTGTAGGTAGTCTGTCTAGTGTACATGTGCTCTTTTGAGCAAATTGAGAAAAGAAAATATTAGGTAGTTTAAAGACAAACGGCTGTATAATGTACAAAGATATCATGACAAAACGTAATAGAGGAAAATTAGCATGGGAAGGCCAGAAACAATAGGAATGCATAAGCCGAGCGAGCGTTTTCTTCATATGCCATGGTCAAAGGGGGTAACAGTCTTTCTTCCTTCTCGTCACTTTCTCCTGGGGCTTCTCATCTCCCCTTCCGTGTTCCCATATGTACAGAATAAAGTCTGCCCCTTCCTTCTAGGCAGGTATGTAATGTAATGTATGTAATGCGTCGTGTGGGCGGGGGATTGGATGGGGATGTGTTCATTTACTGCGCAATGAGGAACAAGTCGTCTCCCCTCCTCGTAGGGGTAAGTCTAGGTTTCCACACGGGGGTGGCGGGCAGCTCTGCTGGTTCCTGCGGGGGAGGGGGGAACCTCTTTGGGGACGACGACGACGAGCTGTACTGTCCTTGGGCTTGGGCTTGGTCTGCTTGTGCGGCGGCCGCGGGGAAGGGGATGGAGTTGTGGCGGAGCCATTTGCTTCTGCTGCTGCTGCCAGCTCCAGCACTGTTGTTGTTGGTAGAGGTGGTGGTGTTGGCGCTGTTGTTGATGTAGGTGGCGGAAGAAGAGGTGGCGGTGGAGTAGACGGACGAGGAGGCGGAGGGCGGCAGCAACGGGATGGTGAGGTTTGCGGCGCGGGAGGCGCCGAGGCGCTTTGCGAGGAGGGATGATGATGTTGAGGTGGAGGATGAGGTGGATGTTGCGGAGGTGGTTGTTAGGAGGGGGGGTGGTTGGGTGGAGGCTGTGGGTTGGATGGAGAGGTTTTGTTGTTGTTGTTGCTGCTGCTGTTGCTGGCGGCGTTGTTGCAGTTGCTGGGGTTGAGGTTGCTGGGGCCGCCGCTGCTGCTGCTGCTGCTGCTGGGGAAGAAAGGGGGGCTGGTGATTTCGCGGATGGTGATGCGGGTACCTGTTCGTCTGGGGAGGATGCGGGAGATTATACGTCGTCGTTGTTGGGGGAGGAGCTTGAGCTTGAGCTTGAGCTTGAATGCTGTTCGTCATCAGGTCCGGCAGACGGGTCTGATACGGATAGTAGCCCGAGGAATCAATGTTGGGCCTGTAGGCCGTGGGATGGGGGGGGAGACGGTAGGGCATGGAGTAGTTGTTGTTCGACGAAGGCGGCCTCTGCGAGGACTGCTGCTGCTGAGCGGGAGGGTATCGCTGCTGCTGCTGTTGCTGAGGAGCCGGATACGCCCGCGGGGCCTGGGACGATGGAATACTACCATCTTGTTGTTGTTGTGGCAGGGTATTGCTGCGCTGGGACGGCTGCATGTATCGTCGCTGGTTGTTGGTGTCTGGCCGAGAGGGCGCGCTTTCGGAGCGCATCATGGGCGAGCCGGTGCGGATCGCGTCGGGGGCTTGGCGAGGGCTGACGAGCTTCTTGCCCTGCTGCTGCTGCTGCTGGCGCTGCTTGGGCATGTTGCCGCCGGCGGAGGACATGGTGCCGGCGGCGAGCGGCGCGCCGAAGCTGGGGCTTGCTTGCGCGGGCTTGGCATAGTATCCTGCGGCGGCATCTTGCCCGCCTCTCGCATTGCCTGCTGGAGGAGGAGGAGGAGGAGGGACGGCAACGTGCAGGCTGGCCGGGATCTTGGGGTACTG
The DNA here is from genome assembly GCF_003025115.1 of Trichoderma citrinoviride. NCBI lineage: Eukaryota > Fungi > Ascomycota > Sordariomycetes > Hypocreales > Hypocreaceae > Trichoderma > Trichoderma citrinoviride. The sequence continues at coordinate 856,797 of NW_020194711.1, read as the reverse complement.
CGTCGGCGAACGGCCTGGTCCCGGTCGAAAGGCCTGCGGGGATTCCACCACGGGAGAGAGATTGCCCGCCTGCTGCGACTGCGATTGCTCCAGCGGGGGAGGGGAACGCAGGTCGGTGTCGTCCGTCGACGTCGAGATGGTCGTCACGCCGCTGTCCGTCGAGGTGATCCTCGGGCGGGTCAGTGATCGCGTCGAGGAGCGGCGATGGGTCGACGAGCGCCGGGGGAAGTAATTGCTGTTGTTGCTGTAGTTGTTGTAGTCCGGAGAAAAGGGGTCGAGGGGCATAGGGCTGCTGCTCCCGCTCCCGCTCCTGGATCTCTTCGTCCGAAGACAGCGACGGCTCGACGGCTCGGATGGTCTTTTCGGGAGCCATTTGTCTGTTTCGCTTTTGCTGGGCGGCGGACCTGGCTGCTGCTTCGGCGGCTGCTCTGGCGTCTCTTCGTTGGCTCGCGGCCTTGACGAGCGCCAGAGCGCCGGCCGCCTCCGTGGCGAGTCCCAGGCCGGCGACCAGCTTGGGGGCGGCCGACTTGGGGGCGGCGGTCAACGGGCTGATGGACGCCTCGAGCTCCGCAATCTCCTGGGCCCGTGCCGGGTCGCCGAGCCTCCAGTTGCCACTGCGGTCCGCAACGTAGTAAGGGACAGCCGCCGCTGACTGGGGATCGGCCGAGGGGGGTCTCCAGACTTGGCCGCCCACTGGCGAGACGGAGATCCTGCCGTCTTCCTCAAACTCCGTGGTGGAGCTGTCGTGCCTGGTGACGACGGGGACGAAGGGCTTGAAGTTGCCCGTCTTGGGGATGAGCAGCTTCAGGGGCAAGGGGGGCTGAGGCTTGTTGCTCTGGGGAGTGAGATTGCGCGGCCGGATGGATGATGGCGGCTCAGCCGGGGCTCGTTCACGCAACGCGGGATGGATCTCGGACTGAGCCAACGCTGGGGGAGGCTTTGGTTCGGCTTTTGGCTGTGTGGGCTTTGGCGAAGACGCGGCAATGGCTCCGCTCATGGCTGCTGCCCCTGAGGAGACACCAGCGGCGGCTCCCATGATTGCTGCCGCACCGAAATGCGAGTCTCCGTCTCGGCTGGGCAGCGAGACCTCGAGCCTCGGAGGCCCCCGATCCATGACGGGCTTGGCCGGAAGCAGCTTCGACAATGGCCGCGCAGACGTCGGCGTCGGCGCCCGAGTCACGTCGCGCGTGTGCGAGGGCGATATCGCAAGCCCGATGGCACTCGGCCTCCAGCTCGCCCTGTTGTACCATGATTTCGTCGGCGTCGGCACCGGCCCCGGGTCGAGCGGCGCCCGGAGCTGGTTCGTGATCCAAGAGTCCGTGCCTCCGCCGCCGCCGCCACCGTGATGAGGGCCCTTTTCCGTGCCAAAGCTACCCGAGTCCCTCAGGGGCCGCACGCCTTTCCTCCATTTTCCGCCGAAGCGGGACCTCCTCCTGCGGAGGCACCGGCAGAAGATTGCGATGCCGAACCCGATGAGCCCTACGCCTACTATGGATCCGATGGCGATCCCGGCGACTTGTCCTGTGCTGAGGGATTTCGAAGCCTCCTTCTGTCCTTGTCCGCCCTGTGCGCCGTCGGGGACGTCTGTGCCTGTACTGGTCGCAGTTGCGGAGGTGCTCGTGACGGTGAATGTCGGGGCCGTTGGATCGGTTGTGAGGATCTCGCGGGAAGACGTCGTCGATGGCTTGGGCAAGCCTGATGATGATGATGTTTGCCTCGTCGTTCTGGCGGCGGATTTGGTCGTCGGCACACCGGTCGACCTGGTGGCAGAGGGCCTGAGGCCGGACAACGATGTCGGGTCCGTGACGAGCGTGGAGGGGAGAGAGATGGACGACCGCGTCTGCCGGGGGATTGCCGTGGGGATCGTCGTGCTGCTCGTCTTGGTCGCCGGCGGAAAGGTAATGGGGCCTGTGCCAGAGATTGGCACGGCAAGGGTGGCTGTGATGACGGAGTGAGTAGGCGATATAGCACCCGGCTGGCCAAAGCACATGAAAAAGGCCCTGTCGATCACGGCATCTGCTCAAACAAAGCTGTTAGTTTCATTGCATTCTTTTCTTCCATTCTGTCTACACGGCAATGTCCATCTGTCCCATACCGCTTGCGACCTGCCGAGAACAGGCCCCTGCCGCTCTCTCCGCGACAAGACACTGGACGGCCGCCTCGCCAATCGTGAAGCCGTTTGCTCCCAGGCGCGGGCAAAGCGCCTGCAGTGTCCTCGGGGGGTGGTCTGCATAGCTGATGTTGAGGAAGGAGTCGAAACACTGGGCCGCGCAGCTCGGAACGAATGAGTCTATGCCTCCTGAGTTGAGAGGCGCTGCTGTGGCGGTGGAAATGAGCGTGATGAATAGGAGGAGGAGGAGCATATAAGAGGAGAGCCTTCTAGACATTCTATCGAGAAGCATCTAAGTCGAGAGTTAGCATCAGAGGTGGCGTATGATGTGATATGTATAGGAGTAGACTGACCTAAAGAAAGACCCGGTATTATGAAGGAGACGACCAGCATCTCAGCATGCTTCGAAACGAATATGCAAAGAAGAAGAGGGTATAACGAAGGTGTGTTTTCTCGTTCTGGAAACGGAGACGTCGTACAAGAATCAAGAGGAAAACGAAATGACCCAACTGAACAGAAGAGAAGAACAAAAGAAACACAGAAAAAGAAGAAATAAGAAAAAAGGAAAAGGAAAAGATAAAAAGGGAAACGTTGCTAGTAGAAACGAGAGAGAGAGAGAGAGAGGAATATGCCAAAGAAAGGAAGAAGAAGAAGAAGAAGAGAAGGAAAAGAGAGAGAAACATTTTCAGGAGGACACCCCATCCTTGAACTACTCCGTACCACCTCTGTCCATTATCCCCATCTCAACCCGCAGGAAACAGAAACAAAACACACGCGCCCATCGAAAGAGAGGCCCAAGTCGATTACTGCGTGTATGCATGCACGCCATCTTCGCCCTGGTCGAACAGCCGCATCTCCCAAGGCCAAATCAAACCGCCATCACAGCCGCCCGGCCTTCTCTTCATGCAAGCGCAACAAGCCAAAACCACCCATGTCCCGCCCTTTGGCCCAGCCTAGAAAGAGAAAAAAATAACCTTGATCTGCCGGTCTTTCTCACTGTAAAAACTCCCCCGGCCAAGATCTCTTCCAGCTCATCCAGCGCACAGCAGCGTAATAGACTCCAGTGCAAAGTACACCATAGACCGGGCGCTTGCCTGCACCTGCACTGCATGTCGCTTCCAGCCCCCGCCGTCCAATGAAGCGCCAGCGAGCAGGGATTCCGGGTCCAGAGGTTGTATTACATGGTTGGGCGGCTAAGAATACTTGGGAGGCAAAGGCACTGGCTGGTAAGTCCAAGAATAAAGGTAACGTACTTTGTAAGCGCGGGAGCAGCAGCCACAGGGAGACGAGTATCGATCCGTGCATCGTCCGTTGGGCGCTTGGAGAACAAGATCCCAGCAACATCAATGTCTGGAGGCGGAAAGTCACGTGCTTGGAGATGGGAATACATGTAGTTACATCTCTCTCAAGCCGTGTGGCAGAGGCTTCATGTTTCGGAGACAAAGGGCGAGCTCTTATTGGATCTAATCTGGATGGGAGGGAATCCTTGTTGAATACTCTACTATGGGATAAGCTGGTGTCTTCATGCCCGAGTAATGGTACATACTCTATCCCGCACTCTACGATGGAGTCATCGAAACGGGCAAGGCAAAAAGTCCAGCTGAGACGTCGCCAGCTCAGCTTTGCCTGGACGTCATTCATTTCCGCTGCATCGTCTTCTCGCAGACCGCCTACATGAGAACCATCGGCCCATCTTCCTAATCTGATCAATCTACAGCACTTAGCCGCCACGTCCATGTGATGTCGCAGGTACGGGGTGCCTCGGCGCCAAGTGAGATGTGCTGTGCTGGTTCCCTCTCGCAAGAACCATATGCCTATGACATAAGGTGGTAATGAGTTGTGGCAGAGACACAAACCTTGGATACGTCGAGCATCATCAAAAGGAGCACGTGTTTGACACAAACAGGATATTATTTCTCTTTAGATTCCATCTTTGGCTCGACATCTAATTTCTACCAAAAACCCCTAGCTAAAAAAGAAACCTCCAACTGACCTGGGAGCAGCACTTCTGGTTGCACGAGAAGCCAAAGCACAAGACAGACCAAGAATTGAGCGTATGGTCTTCCCCCCTGGCTGGGACTCGCACCGTTCCAGGCCACGCAGAATGCATCCCTTCTCTTGTCTCTGGGCTCCCGCCTACACAAAAGAAGTAAAGAATAAAGAGACCCTCGAAGACGCCAACGCCAAAGCAACACCAGTCAAGTTCATAAAGAGGTTAAGATAAGAGGGAAGGGGTAACAGGGGAAAGAAAAAAAACAAGAGGCGCAGACGTCGTGACTGATTTGCTCATTGGATGAGATGAAGCCCATGTCCACGGCTCAACAATACATCACCAATGTCGGCTGGTCCACCAAATGTCCAGACTCCAGAACTCTCATCCATCTGACGGCGGGACGTTCACATGGCCATCTCGGCTTGCAGTTTCCGGAGCTCGGCTTCCTCGTCGTCCTCCTCAATGGCCACCTTCTTGCTAGATATGGCTGTCATCATGTCAGCACCGTCCCCGTCCACACATGTCCTCCAAACCGCTGCCAGGGTAGACTTACGTTCCGCACGCGATGGTGACGGCAACTTGTGGACGGCATCCGCTACCGGGACGTTGCCTGCCCTCAGCATCTGCTCGTCAAGTTGCTCCTGTTGCAGCTCGTCCAACTCAGCTTCCAGTGCCGCATCGTCAACCTGCTCGCCAACCGCGTTCGACGTAATCGCGTTGACGATTTCCTCGCTGAGCTGATTCTGTTCGTTGATTTTATCCCTGCATGTTCTGTCAGTTCATCGCTTCCTGAGAAACACCACTACCTCGAACTGTAAAAGGGCCACGGGCAAAGCACGTACATAATCTCTTCCACCTTCTCCGGTGTCAGGCCCTGGTGGATGCTCTGGATAGCCTGCGACGACTTCTCCATCACCGCCAGCGTCTCGCGGTTGATGTTAGCCGACTCGATCGCGTTAATCTGCTGCTCGAGCGTCGCAATCTGTGCAATCGTCTTGTCCAGCGTGCCCTCCGCCATCTTCTTGCGCCGCAGGGCAGCCTTGGCCACTGTAATTTGATTTCATGCATGTCAACAAACTGCTAAACCTCGCTGCTTTCGTCACATTTCTTCGTCGGGTGCTTCTGTCTCAAAACGTACCGGTCTTGTTTGTGTTGACATTCTTCCTGGCAACGGCCTCCTGCTCCTCTATCTGGTTCTGGATGTGTCGCTCGCGCTTCTGCAGCATGTCGAGCTGCGACCGCAGGCCGAGGATGGCATTCTTGGCCGACTCCTTCTTCTTCTGAGCGGCGGCGCCGCCTCCGAACCAGCCCCACATGATGAATAGATGAAGCTGAGCAGAGAGATTCCGGATGAAGGCGGGAGATGCGACAGCGATAGAGATATCGATGGGTTCGATGAGTGTTGATACGGGATCAGAATGACGGTGTGAGAGATGCCGCAGGCAGAGAGCAGCAGCCTCTTTGGAATGGTGGGGTCAGTCTAGAGTCGCCAGTCGTCCAGGTTAGCCAAAGAAGCTGGCGCAGACAAGCAGCTAGGCAGCAGTCATCGGCCTCGGGGACCGTGCCGGCATCACGTACCTCGCGGGATGTTGGGACCTGAAATGAGCTCTGAAGCGTCGGGATGCGCAGCCAGTCGCAGGCGGCTGATGTGATGCACTCGTCCAGGTTGTACGTGTGCCGCCAATCCTGCTATGACGGCACCTTAGTAACCACTACTAGTCTAGTACTCAATAGCAGCAGTTCCCTCGGTCGCCCAGTTTAGCCGAAGCTCTGCCGTGTCATGTGCGATCCCTTCTTCCTTATCTCGGAAAGGCATGGAAGCAGTGCGAAGTGCAAGGCAATACCGCGTGTTGTTGGTCGGCTGATTGAGCAACCCTGGCTGAAGAGGACCATGATGGAAACAAAGCCAATTACAGAGGGCGTCGTAAGCCATCGATAGCATCACAGGGGTTGTCAACTCTCTTCTCGTGTCATTTGATTATAGCCGCTCTCCTGGAGAATCTGCCTTGATAATTATCAGTACCAAGGCACTGGGTATAGTTGTGGAGGGCAAATACAAAGACGCTCGGCCGTGTCAACAATGTCGATGCCATGCCTGGGTACTCTGAACTCCCAAAACAAACAAAAAAAAAAACAGAACAAAGTCTTAGCATACAAAACTGTCCCAGCCCGCCTTACCAATCGCTCCCGTCTTTACACAAGCAATCACCATCCCAATACGCTCCCGTATACGTAACGCAAGTAGCCAGAATATAGAACTACCGCGGAGAAAGAAGACAAGAAGGAAAGGCATGCTCGCCAATGGGTTTTCTCCAGCTTGATCCGACATGCCCAATGCCCTCATGGTAAATTCCATCATGATCAAGAGCGCGAACAAGCAGGTAATATGCACCAACCCCCTGCAAGTGGACTCCCGCTGTCGACATGTCTCTATCGTAGGCCGGTCGTGTCTAAAGCGTGAACCGACACGCAAGAAAGTGTAACATCATTAGTCTTCGTATAAGTATTGCCTCGTTGCGGATATGCAACCCCGATTATTCGTATCCGTTCGCGAAATATGACACAAGTGAAGCGAAAGTCGTTCCGTCGGAAAAAGGCGTGTGTCCAGGTTATGCGTTGCCGCCCTTTTCTTCGGTGTCGATATGCCAAACAACGTAATTGGGGAGACCGTAGACTTCGTAGCCGGCACGCTTGGCCATTTTGGCGAATCCTTCTGTTTCGGCTTGGTTTTCGAAAGCATAGCACGGAAAGTTGATGCCTGGGAGAATCACGTTCGTTAGCCATCACCTGCCGCGTCATCAGTAGGGTCGGATCCAGGGGCATACCGGAGCGGTGCACGTCTGCCTTGACCAGAATGTTGACGCCGCCGATGCCGTCGAGTTCAAGCTCCACATCCTTGTTCTCACGCCAGTCGCCCATTTTGGCCATGTACGTTCGGCCAGTGTCGTACTGCTTGTAACCTGCCAGCATGGTAAGCACTCTTGCACATCAAACGTCCCAAGCAGAGTGCATACCCTCAGCAAGAACAACGTCCTTGTCCAGACTGTTCGCCAGCTTGCGGCCCTTGTCGGACTCGACCCAAGAGTTATAATCGACTATTCTCATGTCAGCGATAGCCTCTTACAGTTGTCGTCTCTTGCGCCTGGGCATCACTTACACCGGCCTTCAATATCCACACCGTCACGGTAACGGTGGAACCAAATGTCTTGGCATCGGGAGATTAGCAACAGTCTCTGGTCTTGAACAGCAGATGATGCTTACTTGGAACCAGAATGTCTCGGTCGTGGGCGATAAAGTCCTCGAGAATGCCGGTAGGGCTGTCCACAATGTCCACGTCGCGCCAGTAGACCCAAGAGTGCTCGGGCTTCAAGGCAGTGTAGAGGAGGTAGTTCCGGGCTCTGCCCATGGCCTTTCGGCGGGGTCCCTGAGCCTCGAACGAGTGTCGCTCTTGGACATCTTGGCTGAGCTTGAATCCAAAGTCCTTTTCAATGACCGTTGCGCTATGGAAGGGGATCTGATCGGGTCGCTTCTGGATGCGGTCGAGCTCGGAGGCGAGAACGGCGAGGGTGTCATCTGTAGAGTCTGAGACGAGAAAGGCCAGGTCAATCAATCGATGAGGATACGTCAGTTCAGCGAGGAGCTCAAAGTATTTCGACAGGTACGGCGCGGCATCCTTCAAGGGCGTCAGGATGAGTATCCTCTCTTCCTTGGCGAGGGCCTGCTTGGTCGAGTTGATGGGGTTGAGGTCGACGTGCTCGATTGTGCTCGAATTGACTTCGATGGGCGCGTGGTGGTTGAAGATGACCGGTGTCTGCAGGTGTCCGTTCCATCGGTTATGCTCGTTCGGTGACATTTCCATGGGTGGCTTGGCCGGGCCCCAGCAGTAGAAGCTATATGTGGCATCAGTTTCCTGCGCGCATCCCGCGAAACTCAAGCATTCAGCTGCTTACCTCTGCATCTCTGATGCCGAAGTAGACACGCCCCGCCATAGCAGCAGGACGAGTCCCGTAATCCCAACCAGCAGTATGAACCGTGTCCGCGTCACGGCGTTCCATAGCGCTCTCGTCGGCGGGATCTGCGCCCTCGCCGACTTCCAGTCCAGTCCGCCCTTGGGGAGCAGCATGATGGCCTCTCAACGCGCGCCTCGGTTCCCTGAAGTTACTGGGGCAATTGGCGCTTCAGGGCAGAACTCGTGGTTCGAATGTCGCTCAGCCGGTCGCAGGCTTCGGGGATGACACGGAAGGATTCGAGAACGGCCGACGGGGTTACGAAGCGTTGAACCAAGAAGCAAGCATAAAAAGAAGAGGAGGGCCTGTAAACGAGAGTGGAGGCGACACCTGGGGTCAGGCCAAGCAATCAAATACGGTAGCAGCCCAGCACGACACGGAGCCAGCGTTGTATTAACGAGAGGCGGCTGGACAGAAGGATACAACAGAAGAAGGGGGAGCAGTCGGCTGGCGACTGGAGACTGGAGATAGAGAGGGTGCTCCGTCCCGTATCTTAGCGGCCCCGACCAGATTTGCTGTTCAATGTCCTGTTGAAAAGTCTACCCGTTCCAATTGGGCAGTGCAGGCCATACGGGTACATGAGCGATACCTTCATACTCTCGCTGCAGCCGGCGCCGAGAGTGGCGCCCCCTGGTACCTGAAATGTTGCGCTTTAGCGACACCCGAGTCGAGGCACTGCACTCTGGCTGGATCCAATCCTTGTGTCAATCGAGACGCGCTAATCAGGAGGTGAAGAAACCCAGACAAGTCCAGAGTCCAGACCGTGCTGGATGCTACCCTGCAGAAGACGTGAAATTACCGCCTTGCGGACCAACGCAGTCGAACATGTGATGTGCTAGGGATGAAATACTGTTTCTGTAGTCGTTTGAAGCATTGCCAGTTCCCTCAGGTTGACCCAACCGGATACTTCAACAACTAGACTATCTATCAAGCTGACGTTGAAATCGGTGGCAGTGGGAATAAAACCTGGTGGCAACCCCAGCATACAAGCATACGAGTACCTATGTATGTATAAGCCTGCGGAATCCCGCTCCGCAAGATGACGGGGAGCAAATCAGATCTCAACACAGATCAGGAACGGGGACTCCAACGACCCAGTCGGTCGGCAACTTTGTTCATGAACATCTTACCCAGTTGAGAACTCTCAACCTTGGTTGGACGTTGTGGCATCGCCTCTCGCAGCCTTTAAAAGGGCCTCTCTTCTCGCAGTGCCTTCACCGACCGACTCTTGCCTTCCAAGTCACTCCGTGATTATCACCACGCAATTTGCCGTGTTGCTGTGCATGCCGGTACTTCGTGCCTACTTGAAACCGTGATGACAAACCGAACGCAGATCGCAAGACCAACAGGACGCAATTGAACGGATTTTACTGCATCTTCATCCATCCATTCACATCTTAGAAAGATTCCAGGCTTTTGCTTTTCTGCGAATTGTCAGTGCTCAGTCAGCCTTTCGACCGCATCTACTAGGTAGACGGAGCAGCGCATGCGACACCTGGCTGCGGCATACAGACCACTGACACTGAGGGCATCTTCGCTGGCCTCAACACCATACTTCAGCAAATACACAGCGATGGCGGCCACACGGCGGTCTGCGCGCATCAGCAGCAGGGCGAGCGCCCAGGAAGCCGCCGAAGCTGCCAAGGTTGTGACAAAGACTGTCACAAAGACTACAGCGAAGAGTGCGAAGACTGCAAAGACGACCAAGACCACCAAGACGTCAAAGCCTTCTACAAAGACTGCAAATATCACTGTCATAGATGGCGACGATGGCGATGCTGCCGACGCCGCCGCTTCCCCTCCCCCAAAGGAGAACATGAGGAAGAGAAAGACGGTCCCGGAACCTGAGCCCTCGGCGCCCAAAACGCCGACCAAGAAGCAGCGCCCAGCTGCTCCCCCCTTAACGCCCACCACCAGCGCCGCACAACTCAATGGGACCAAAGGCACCGCTCACAAGTCAGTTACCCGCCTCGCGGATCCTAGATTCTCCAATGCCACGCTGCTGTCGCCGGAGACGTCGCGGGTGATTGCGTCACGCAATGTGGAGGCAGTGTCGCCTTCAAAAGCACCCTCCATTGGCGTCAGGACGACGACAACAGCGACAATCCTGAAAGAGGCGTGCGATTATCTCATCAAGGTCGACGAGCGCATGCGGCCCCTGATCGAGAAGCACCATTGCCACGTCTTTTCTGCCGAGGGGCTGGCGGAGAAGATTGACCCGTTCGAGAGCCTGGTGAGCAGCATCATATCGCAGCAAGTCTCCGGCGCGGCGGCCAAGTCCATCAAGAACAAGTTCATCGCCCTCTTCTTCCCAGAGGGCCAAGCCGTGCCTGTGCCGCCGCCCGCCGACGGCGACCCTCCTCCGGCCGAGCGCATCTTCCCCACGCCGTCCGAAGTCGCCGCGTGCTCCATCGAGCGGCTGCGCACCGCGGGTCTCTCGCAGCGCAAGGCGGAGTACGTGCAGGGCCTGGCCGAGAAGTTCGCCAGCGGGGAGATCACGGCCCAGATGCTGCACGACGCGCCGGACGAGGAGCTCATGGAGAGGCTCATTGCCGTGCGCGGGCTGGGCAAGTGGTCCGTCGAGATGTTTGCCTGCTTCGCGCTCAAGCGCATGGACGTCTTTTCGCTGGGCGACCTGGGCGTGCAGAGGGGCATGGCCGCCTTCGTCGGCCGGGACGTGGCCAAGCTCAAGAACAAGGGAGGCAAGTGGAAGTACATGTCGGAGCAGGACATGGTGGAGCTGTCTGACAAGTTCAGTCCGTACCGGAGCTTGTTTATGTGGTACATGTGGAGGGTGGAGGAGACGGATATCAGTACCTTGGAGTAGTTGGGTGGGTGTGTCTATACCTTATTGTGTCTATACCTTATTTCCAGATGCTTTATTGAGTATTTTGTGGTCATGTAATGCCATTGAACGAGCTCTCAATATCCAACTTCATTCTCCTGATATCTGATGCGAGGTGCTTCAGCATTTACAGGGATGGGAGCGCCAACTACCATGCATTGAACGGTCTTAGCAGGACTGCAAATCGAAGATCTGATAGAGAAATCCCTAATGAACACTGTGAACGAATACTTGACAGATCATCTCCATATAAGATCCACGAACTGCACCTTTGTTCGGCCCACGACGGGGTACTATATCTGACATCCCTACCACCGCACATAGGTACAACGCACATGCGTCTCCCGTGACATCCGTCACCCTTCGTGCAAAATGCTTGTTTTACGCATCTCACAAGAAGCCTAAAATAAAAGTTTGTTTTGGAATGTCGAGCGGTCACGGCTCGGCGCGGGTGACACGCGCAGCCGTCTCACATGAAAGACGAAGAAAGGTTAAGGGAACCGCATCTCAGCTACCCCAGAGGCGAGGGAGGCTGTTTAATCTTTCAATGTTACTATAAGGCGGGCAGGTCAGAAGAGCGTAAACAGGGTTATGTGCACGTTTTGGAGAAGAGATAATGTTTAGTGATATTTCGGAGCGGTATTAGGCAGGGAGGGCATTCAAGATCCTTAAAAGAAAGGGAGATTAAGACCGGGTGAGATAGCAACAACAATCACTTTCTGGGCGCTGTTATGATTCGAATCTAAACGGTTTTAAACTTCTGACTGACTGACTGATACGGGAACTGTAGTATCAATACGGACCAAGGTCCTTCCTTGCTTGGAAGCTCTACAAGGAAGACTGTACGCACTCGTATTGCTTCCCGTCGTACGAGCCGGACGGAGCAGCCGCATTGGCCTCCTTGCTGTCTTGTAAGTAAACGGACTCATCCTTCAACCAAGAGCAATGCAGCCTTCGTATCGGAAAATGATGAGAAGACGAGCGTCAGTAGGGAGTACAGGCATCGGGCATTGTCCGGTGATTACAACTACATCTGATGCGATTGACTGGTGCAGAGTTATCAGATTGTTTGCCTTTCTTGAATTCTTTGTAAGACGTTGCCGTCGTAGACCAGCAGTGTAACAAAATAATAAGACTGAATGCAAGCTTGACTTCATCGCTCGGTAGCACAATCGCGCAAGAGAGTTGCCTGCAGCAGTGTGCTTGGCTCGCAGTGCCATATCGTCACTGCCGCACTTTGTACCTACTTTGATAGAATCCGGACAGCTTCCATCTTGCTTCGCCCACAGGGTAATGGTCAGGATACATAACACAGGTGGTATTGCTCTGCGACCTGAGGTCAACTGACACAGATGGAAATGCTCTAATAATAGCTAATCAGTAGTACTCGTCGCCAACTTGGCCATCGAGATCTTCATCGCGCTTTTGATATCGACCATGGGCCCAATGCGCATGGAGTCGACTTGTTTAAACTTCTCGTATCGCATTTGTGTGATTCGCATCGGACACTATTGGAGCGTCGGCAGAAGGAGGTGTGGCACAACCCACCGCGCCAAGCGGCCACGACGATTCAAGAAGACCTTCCACGGGCCAATGCGTCAATGCATGCATGGCCTTGAGTGGTTGCAAGACTCGTGCTCGTCATCGTCGGCATCGCCAACCGGCCGGCGATGCCGTGGGGCCGCTGTCGGGGGAAACAAAGCAGGCGGGAGACGGATCGTGAAACGCTGAAACAAACTGGCCAGAGGCGCCCCGTAACGAAGAAAGGAGTTGGGATCAGATGCCATCGGCAGCGCAGTCAGTATCGTCCAGTTGCTCGGAGTCTGCGCTCCGGCCTAATTATGGAGAGCAAATAGGCCGCCGACGGGTCGAAACTATCGTGCTGGTCCGGGTTTGGATGCTGCCAGGCTGACGGGACTCCCTGCGTGACTCCTCGGCAGTGTTTGAGAATCCTCGCACTGGCGCTGCAGCTAATCTGGCGAATTATTGCTGGCCAAGGGAATGGGAAAAAGGAGAGCCGGCAAGCCTGCTTCTCCAAGGCAATGCGCGGCCGAAAACTCCGCTGCAGCATGAGTGGCCAGGTCAGGACGACCTGAGGCCAGCCGGGCAGGGGGGCGGATACCTTCGTCTCCCCGAGTTGACTGTACTCGTACTTGATGAGAAGCTCTTCGCGAGATGCGCTTCGTAAGAGCTTGCAATAACCGGCTCCAGAGAGGAGCAGCCAGTCACTCGCAGGAGCTAAGCAAATTCAATTGCTGTTAGCTCGCACATGCCCGTGGCCATGACGGTGCCGAGGACTGGAGAAGAGCAAATCTTGTCCCAGCTGTGCTAGTGGCTTGCTCTAGCTGTCTGTCTAGCTCGGACGCGAAGTTGGAGTGGCGCACGCGATAGATACGATCTGCAAGTCGACGTCGTCGTGATGGGATTGATGGCATCAACGCGCATAATCGGGATCAGCGATGCGCTGGACAGTGTGTGAATGAATGCCTTCGCGATGCCGCTGTGATGGTGATGCAGAGCTCTTGCAGTCAATGTCTGATTGCGATGGTGTGAGTTTCAATTGATGCTGCTGCAACACGAGACCGGAGAAGCATGTACAGGTACCGGCGGCTGTCGTACCGCCAAATTGCAAGTTGCAGCTGGCCCACGGGTTGTTCGATTACGCGGTTCAGCCAGTGCAGGCCTCCCGAGGTGAGATTCTTATTGCAGTCGGTTTTCAAGGTTCCGGGTACTTTGGGGAGTTGCCGCCAGTACTTGGACGCATGCGGGAACGCCGTACCTACATTAGCACGCGGAGCTTGTATCGAATCCATGGCCATGGGGTTCTCCGTACAGGCGCCCGTACCCGTATCTGGCGGAAAGGGCAAGGCAATGAATGAGTCCGCTTCTGTGCCTGGATTTTGATTGACTTTACTCTTTGGTACAGTAAAGTACCTGCCCGACCGGTTTAGTGAAGCAATTGAGTCCGAAGCAAAGGAATCCTCTGCTGGGAGGTTGCCTGCCTTGCGTCGCCAGGTCAAACAGAGCACAAGGAGTTGGAATCGGTGATGCACTGCTCCCAAGCTCCGTATGCCGCGCACGCCCGTGCACGGAGTACAAGTACATGTGGTGAAGAAGCACGAGAACGGCAATAAGGTACCTCAGTATCAGGGACGGTCAGCTCACCTGTGCCTGTTTTCTCCAGACGAGTCGTGCGCTACGTTCAGCCATCGCTCTGCCACCGTCTCCGTTTATTGTTTGTTCTGCATGTCTCGTCGGGTTGTTTTTCGTGCCTCATTACATCGAGAGACACAACAAGCCTGGCCGCATGTCACGGCACAGGCCTCATCAAAGGGCAAATTATCGAGTCGAGGCCCGGTGGGTCGGCGTGCCCTTTGCAGCGGTCGCCCGTCCCACCCACACCCCCTAGAGCTCCATTCCCAGGGGAGACTTGGGGCATCGCTCCCCTGGCCGGCCCTGCCAGCGGCCTCTCATTGGCGCCTCGCGCAGCAGGGGGTGCCGCCTGGTTTCGTCCCAGGAACAGGATTCTTCTTCCCTTTTCTCCTCTCCTTCTCCTCGCCTTCTGCCCTCCTCTCTCGTTTACTGTTGCCGTCGTCTCGTCGTCGTCCTGCCATCTTCACTTCCTGCCACTCGTTATCAGGCCAAGCAAGTTTGCGCTATAGCTTCTTATTCTTACCCTTTTTCTCCCCCCTTCACCATCACCATTCCGTCCAACTCCAGACTTCGCGGCCAGCCAATAGCCACTATTTTGACCACCATCATTTCGAGACATCTCTAGCCCGTTGCCCAAGGAACGTTTCCATATTTTTTTCTCGCGTCAAGGAAAAAGATCGACTCAGCTACAAGGTGTGTGAGTTCTCCTGGTTTCGCTTGGCTTGTGCTTGTGCTTGTGCCGTCCGCATCGCCTCGCTGCTTCTCCCTCGATCTCCGCTTCACCACGGCGCGCTGCAAACTTTCACCTGCTCTGCTCTTGCTCTGCTGCTTCCACGCACAAATCTGCTTCACCGGCTCAGCTTCGACTTGCGCCCGCGCCGAAAGCAAGCTTTGCTGCTGGTCCTCTGGTTGCGACTGCGCTCGCTCTCACCTCCGCTCTTTCAATCTCAAACGCGCTCTCGTTCTCGAGCCCAAATTCCACACCATACCTTCCTGAACTCGCCAGTGGCAGACTCGAGGAGGAATTATTTACACACCTGGGCCATCGTTTGAAGCGACCGAGATCTGAATCCCGTCAACATCTTTTTGGTCTCGACTCGTGCCTTTTGGACCGGCTGCATAGTTTAAACGCCACAGTCAGACGCCCCCTTATTGAAGCAAGCAGAGCACCGAGCCCAGGATCGCATCACACAGCCGCCTTGACCATTTCCTTTACTTTGTTAGACGCGTTTTGGGAACCCTGTTGCTGACGTTTCTTGTCCAGATCAGAATGCATTCCTCCAAGCTTTTCTCAGCCGTCCTGGCTGCTGGTGCTGCCAGCCTGGTCTCTGGTAAGGCCCTGCCCATCATGTGTAAGGCGACGACAACCTGCTAACCCAGACGACAGCTGCCGATTCCTGCTCCAAGGACATCAAGGTCACCAGCCCTAACCCGGTCATCACCTGCGAGACCGTCAATGCCAACATTATCGTCGACGAGTCGGTTGCCGGTGACCTGATCATCGACGGACCCAAGCAGATCAAGGGTGACTTCATCGTCAACAACGCCACCCAGCTCATCTCCATCCAGAGTACCACAATCAGCTCCATCACCGGCAAGTTCGAGCTTGACAGCCTCGAGCTTCTGAGCTCCGTTAACATGCAGGCGCTCAAGACCTTGAACGAGCTCAACATGGTCAAGCTGCCTCAGCTCAACGCCCTGGTCTTTGGCACTTCCGGTGTTACCAAGGCCTCCTCCATCCAGGTCACCGACACCTTCCTCAGTGATCTGAGCGGTCTCAACATTAACAGTGTCGACACCCTGACCATTACCAACAACAACAAGCTGACGGCCTTCAACTCCGACCTGGTCAACATCACCAAGCTTCTCAGTGTCTCCAGCAACGGAAACAACATGGAGATTAACATGACCAAGCTCCAGTCTGCTGCCGAGATTCAGCTCTCTAACGTCAAGAGCTTCCTCGTCCCCAGCCTCAAGACCATCAGCCAGTCCCTCAAGTTCGATACCAACCCCCAGCTGGTCACCTTCAGCGCCAAGAACGTCACCAAGATCGGCGACAGTGTCACCTTCATCAACAACAACAAGCTCACCAACGTCTCTTTCCCTCTGCTGACGTCCGTTGGTGACCTGACCATCCAGAACAACACTGCTCTGGATGCCGTTGAGGGTTTCCCCAAGCTGGAGACTGTTGCTGGCGGTGTTATCCTCCGCGGTAACTTTGACAGGTGAGTCGCGGTCCCTCTTCTCGGATCTGACCTTTTTCGTTTCCGTTACTAATCCTGCATCTTTACAGCGTTGAGCTTCCCAGCCTCAAGGATGTCAAGGGCGGTGTCACCGTCTACTCTACCACCGACATTTCTGCTTTCTGCGGCTTCTTCAACAATGCTAAGTCTAAGAAGATTATCCAGGGTCAGGAGTCCTGCAAGAGCAACGTTAAGGCCGCCAATGAGGGAGGTAGCGACGGTGACTCCAGCACTTCTAGCGGAAGCGGCAGCGGCAGCGGTAACGACACTGACAACGCCGTCGCCGCCCTCAACGTCAACAACTTCCTCCTGGGCGCGTCCGTTCTCGCTGGTATGGCCCAGCTGTGGTAAAAATCTTTCGGAGGGACGATGGGTCGGAATTTGGCGTCAATCTCTGTTCTCCCAGCTGTTTTCTGTTTTCTTTTTAGCCAACACATTGTGGTTTCGTCAACCTCTCCCACGCCTTGGCTGTCACGCCCCCCTTTTGTGCGTTCGCGGCACTAACGCTAGACTTAATAATGGAAATGTACTTCACAATGTCGCCACGCTTTTCCCCCTTTTCCTTTCGACGAGCTCGACATGATGCACGGCTCGCATGCTGTACTGTGTGCTGCGTCATGAGTATATGCCGGTGACAAGCTGGCTATCGCTGTCGGGCTGGAGGTGAAAAGGGTCTTTACGTGTGTACGGGTATTGGTGATCATTCTATCACGATTTGCACCTTTCTTTAGACTTTCTTTTACCGGTGTTGGTGTATGTTAGACTTAGGGTACTTTATACCACTTCTTGCCTCTTGTTTAACCAACGAATCTTGCCTACTACTAGTATCTGACGACTTATCACTGCTGCATGCCTACACATGGCAAGAAAGTGCCGTCGTTCACAAAAGCCTCCCGCTGCCCTAACTAGTCGTATCTACGTAGATGCCCTTTTCAAACTGTTCCGTATCGTAAAACTTTGGAATGATGTTGTTGCCGTTGAAAACACGGCCGTCCAGCTCATTGACTGCCTGGACCAGTGTTAGTAAGGGGCTAATAACTTGCGCTGTCCTGCCTCATTTTCCCAAAAGATATAAGACTTACTCGCAAGGCGGACACTTGGTCTGTGAACTTGATGAAGACCTGGCGAGTCTCCACGTCAATGTACAGTCTCTCGACTCGTCCATACTACGTCACACAAAATCCGTTAGCACAGCTTGTCCAGTGAAGCCCTTTTTTCTTCTCCAGCAACGGCTCACCTTATCGCCGCACTCCTCCCCAATCTCCTGCCC
Organism: Trichoderma citrinoviride; assembly: GCF_003025115.1. Taxonomy (NCBI): domain Eukaryota; kingdom Fungi; phylum Ascomycota; class Sordariomycetes; order Hypocreales; family Hypocreaceae; genus Trichoderma; species Trichoderma citrinoviride. Next base: position 839,176 of record NW_020194711.1, on the reverse strand, counting down.
TAGGCCGTCGGCGATCTCGGCCTCGAGGTCGGGCATGTTGTCGAGCATGTTGCGCAGCACAATGACCTCGCTCATGGGGCCGAACTTGCTCGCGCCCTCGCCGTCCTTGCGCCGGCCGCCGATGATCTTGGCCTTGTTGGCGGGATCGGCCCAGCCGCCGCCGTCGGCGTCGGCCCTCTTGCGGCGCTTCTCGACCTGCACGCGCAGGGGGTTGAGGATGCCTGATTCGTTGGCGCCGAGTGCGGCGCCCTTCGTCCAGCCGTACTTGGACATGAGGCGCTGGGCGAAGCCGGCTTGGCCGGGGCGGTTGGTGCGTTGTTGCTGGGTGTCTGTGTCTTCGGGGGTGTTGTTGGCGTCTTGGTCGGTTTGGTTGAAGGTTGGTGGTGGTGAGTAGCCTGCGTCGTCGTCGTCTTCGTCGTTGGCGCCGTTGTTTGAATTGTGCCTGGTTCTTCTGAGGGCGGTGGTGGAGCGGGAGGTTGTGATGATTCGGAGGTTTGGGGCGGTGGTGGCGATGGTGGAGGTGGTGGAGGTGGAGGATGTTGTTGGCCTGAGAGGGCCAGACGGCGGGCATATGCTTCGTCTGCGGTTTCCTCTGGGGCTGGAGCGGCCGGAGGAGATCTGGGGCGCGGCGCAAAAGAGTACGAAGCTGGCGGAGCAAATTGATCTGAGAAACAAGTTAGTTTGGTGAAACTGCTTCCTAGGTCGCCATAGGAGAGGGCCGTGAGATTACTCGGAGGTGGTGCTGTCTCCTCATCCGAGTCTGACAGATCGCTTTCTTCCTGCCTCTTGCGGTGCCGATATAGCAACGCCTTCCACTCTCTGACTTCCTCTACCTTCTCGTCGCTCTTGAGAAACTCGTCCACGTTTGTCGGTCTCGTCGGGTCGTACATCTCGTCCCAATTTGTCTCGAACTCTTCCTGTCGCTTCTTCCTCTTTTTGCGACCGCCGCGCTGGCGCTTCTCTCCGATGCCGTACATCCACTCATCTTCCTCTGTCACCGCCCAGTCGGCAAGCGTGCTCTGATGCGGTATTGATTGCGCAGCTCTAGCGGCTACTGCTGGGGCAGTCGCTGAGGCTGCGGCAGGTGCGGTTCTGGGGATGGCTTTGGGGAATGTCGTCTTGGCTTTGGGCTGCTTCACCTGCGGACGTCGTATAGGTTGGAACTGGAGCGCGGCATTGTTGAGTGGCTTCTTGGCTGCTTGGTCGCCGGCTGTTGATCCGCCTTGCTTGTAGGTCACCGGCGCGGATGAGATTGTCGCTGAGGGTGAGGGATCGTTGGGATCGTGAAGGTTGTCGTAGAGGGAGAGTCCTCGCGGCGGAGGAGCCGCCATGTTTGCGCCCGTCGATGAATATTACTTGCTATAATGGTTTGTATTGCGGCATTTGGTGAGTTATGCAAGATTTAGTTAAGAAAGGAGGTAAAGTCAGCTTCGTAAATCACCAATATTCTGACGAGACATCCAAGGTAGAATGGATATCAGTGAGCTTCAATGGACAAGGCACGATTGATTGGGACGTCCCTTGTCTATCTCCTTGCTCCCGCCTCACATTCAGTGGCTGGAGAGCTATGGCGCGGCCTGGCAAAACTCCGGCAGCGCCACGCCATCCCTGCTACCTAGTGACTTGCCTTACGGTTAGCTCAACTCAGCCAGAGCTGCAGTCCACCCCTCCAACGGACCCCACCAAAACTCTTGTCTTTCATTCGAACTCAACAAGACATCGGCTTTCATCTTTCGAGGCTTGAAACTTCTATCTTTGACGACATATCAGGCGCGTCAAGGCACGGTGTCCCCTTCTTTTTCTTCTCCTTTCTCTCATCAGAATACACACAAGTCGCAGACAGTTGCAGGCAGACTGTCTTCAGCGTCTTCCCTTGGTCTCTACGCTTGTCTCTGACCCCCATCGACTTACGAACCCGATACTTCTACCAACCGATCTCACGCCTCCAAAATGTCTGATCTCGCCAGTCGCATCACGAAACCCGACGAGGCGGCTCCGGCCGAGAAGCAGCCCGAAGCTGAAGCTCCCGTCGTTGAGGCGCAGAACGACGGTGCTGTTGAGGAGCTGGGTGGCTCTGGCCTGCAGGAGCCCGAATGGGATGTCGAAGTTTCCCTTAGCGATCTCCAGAACAATGAGGCGACACCCTTCCACTCTGCCACGCGATGGGAGGACATGGGACTGTAAGCATCCATTGGCTGCATAGATACCATTAATGGCATCTCGCTAACTATCTTGCTGCCCATAGTTCCGAGGACCTGCTCAAAGGCCTTTTGGCTCTCAAGTTCTTGAAACCTTCGAAAGTGCAGGGAAAGTCCCTTCCCTTGATGCTTAGCGACCCTCCGAGGAATATGATGGCTCAATCGCAATCTGGAACTGGAAAGACGGCGGCGTTTGTTACTGCCATCCTGTCGCGTGTCGACTTCAGCAGACCTGAGCAGCCGCAAGCTCTGGCTCTGGCTCCCAGCCGTGAGCTGGCTCGTCAGATCGAAGGCGTCATCAATGCTATTGGTCGATTTATCAAGGAGCTCAAGGTTGCCGCGGCCATTCCAGGTGCCCTCCCTCGCGATCAGCCAGTTCGATCGGCAGTTATTGTTGGAACACCAGGTACCGTGATGGATATCATTCGACGTAGGCAGTTGGATGTCTCCCAACTCAGGGTCCTCGTCTTGGACGAGGCCGACAACATGTTGGATCAGCAGGGAATGGGCGATCAGTGCCTGAGAGTCAAGAAGTAAGCTTCCTTGATGCCGCTGTAGGAGAGCATGATGGCTAACCTGCGGATGTAGCATGCTGCCCAAGAACATCCAGATCCTTCTCTTCTCTGCCACTTTCCCCGACAAAGTGGGCTCCTATGCGCAGAAGTTTGCGCCAAATGCCCACTCGCTCAAACTACAGCGCAACGAACTTACGGTCAAGGGTATTTCACAAATGTTCATTGACTGTGCCGACGACAACATCAAGTACGATGTGCTCTGCAAGCTCTACGGTCTGATGACCATTGGACAGTCTGTCATCTTCGTCAAGGTATGTGGTTCCAAAGGGTCAGGACACGAATTTCGTTGGAGCTTTATTGACATGTCGAATAGACCCGTGAAAGCGCCAACGAGATCCAGAGACGCATGGTGGCTGACGGACACAAAGTATCCGCTCTGCACGCTGCCTTTGACGGCAACGAAAGAGATGAGCTGCTGGCCAAGTTCCGGAATGGCGAGAACAAGGTTCTCATCACCACCAACGTTCTGGCCCGTGGTATTGACGTGTCGACCGTGTCCATGGTCATCAATTACGATATCCCGATGAAGGGCCGCGGCGATACTGAGCCGGACGCCGAGACATACCTCCACCGTATCGGCCGAACCGGACGTTTCGGCCGTGTCGGTGTCAGTATCAGCTTTGTTTACGACAAGAAGAGCTATGATGCCCTCAGCAGCATTGCCAACACCTACGGGATCGATCTGGTTCGCCTCGACACCGACGACTGGGATGAGGCTGAGGAACGAGTCAAGGAGGTCATCAAGAAGAACCGAGCTCAGGCTGCTTACGCGCCAAGCGCAACGGACAACGCGGCCAAGGCATCCTAGAGAGGTGAATTTGACTCGTGGATGACGATGTGAACTGGCGGCGAATCTCGTATATATCTTTTCTTCTTTTTTCTGCATGATGAGATTGCCGCAATACAACGCTTGATGATGGATGGTACGATAATGGGGGGTTTATACAAGAGGATCTGTAGAGTATGGCACGACAAGATACCAAAAATTGCAGAGTTGTGTATTTAATTTACGGGACGGCTGAGATGATGGTTACCTTACAATGGTCTAGTTCTTTCGTGGCGTTCGTTCCCTATCTTCTGTACGTGCCTACCATCTGGCTGCAGTGAAGAGCGACGACGGGAATCTGTACTATCAGCGCGGCAACAGCGGAATTTGAACCATCACGGCTGGAGGCAGTGATGGAGAGTGGCATTGGGATGGAATCCGTGCTTCAAGGATCCGTCTCTGAATTTTCCGGCACATGACTGTGCGGCTAATACCAGCGAGATTCTGGTGGCGAAATAGGCCTGGACTTTACCGTACGGACGGCCAACTGCCGAGTCGTACGTACGAGTATGTACAACCAGCGCCGCAAGTTGTGTTGCACATACATGGCCAAGATGGCATCTTGAGACGTAGATGTCCGTTTTCTTTCCGTTGCTGCCTCTACGTACGAAGTATTGAACACGCAAGGATATAAACGAGGTTAGGTACACCGATCATCGGGGGACGTTTGTTTGATGGCCTCGCCGGCCACCTCTTGTCTTTTTATCAACCTTTTCGGAAGAGGCTCACGTCATGTAGTGCTACGGCACGAAAGCAGAGGCATGTACGGAGTACTCCGTACGACGCTTGGTCGAATATTTGCGCATGTGAAGGGCATTGACAAGAGGGGTTGGTTGGGAGGTTGGGTGCTGCATGGGCCTAGGCTTACAGGAGGCTGGAGATGCCTTCTGCATGTAATTAAGTGCAGGTGGCTGGGTGGCAGCACTCTTGCGGCCTTGAAGCGGATGGAGGTGTAGGATGGAAGCATGTAATACTACGCAAGCCCGGAGATAGTGGTACGGGAATCAAGGCAAGCAGGTGGGCATGATTCGGACGGCTGTGGGCGTAAACTGCACCATCCGTGACAGAGTGATGCTGATGGATGTGTGAATGGATGGTGCCCTTTGGCGCTGTCACACACTGATTGTATGATAGGTATGATTGATAGCCTCGGTCATAGTATCGCCGATGAGGCAGAGCTTGGGTGACTGACTGACTATGTGATGATTCTTGTCCCTCATGTGAGCTACAATCCCCACCATTATGTCACTGCAGCGCCAAGAGCGGAAAGAAAACAAGGAAAAGGGAACGGAAACCAAACAAAAGAGAAGAACATCACCAAAAGTCGAAAGAGGCGCGTGTGAATAAGACCATCCAGAGAAAAAATTACGCGGTGAAGCATCTCACGTGTAGTTCCCAAGGATTGGCGCTCCAGTGCTTGCCCCCACTCTTTCCTTCCCTCCTCTCGTCTGGCTTGACCACCATCCACCACACCGCCTAACTGCAGAAAAGCCACTAGAAATTTCACATTGCCGTTATTAGCACGCCTTGCATGATAGCGCAGCTCTGCTTTGAGACATCGACAGGGAACGAGAACAAAGAGAGAGAGAGAGCAAGAGCATCGTAAGGATCCCCTTTTCCTCGCATGAAGCCAGTGGCAACAGCTGTCTCGACGGCAGAATCGGAGTTTTCCCTCTACTATTGCACTGTACACTGTGTGCGTCAAGTACATATGACAGTCGGCTGATATTCTTCACTCGCAGCAAGCAAGCAAGCAAGCCATTCGACGCACCCTGGCAACCGGGCCATAGCTCTGAGAATTTTCTCCCACGGAAACAATCCCTGTCAACAAGTGTCGGCTGTGGCTCCATTGCCGCCGCGCCGGTTGGCCAGAAGGGAACCAGCCTCTCCAAGACGGGCAGCGCACACGAGTGGCTTCGGGGTGGCTTGACGGCTAGTAAGTGGTGCGAATTCTTTCCTGTTTCCCATGCAATATCGTCGTTCGAGAAGGAAAAAAAGTCATCCAGGGGGACCCTCTGCAAGTCATGCCCTCTCACGCAAGTCATTACCGGCCTCGCCAAAGAGAGGGAGATTCGATAAGATACTCGGCCACCCAGCAATCTTCTTCCACAGATAATCGACGCATAACGTCCAATGCCGATAGATCCCGGGGGTAGAGCTGCATGGGAGCAACCGCGGGGCATCGAGAGGCGAGCCACGTAGCACGCCTGGAGAGCGAAGCCAGTCACGGCATGCATCCCACATGTCCATCCAGCCTTCGCGGACGCATTCTCAGGCGCTAGGAGCTGCACGGTGGGCGCTTGTTGATATCGCTCACAAGCTGGAGCCACTCGGCCCACTGCTAGCCAGCTCATCTGGCCGCCTGCTCATGGTTGCTCTTGGCTGGCCGCTGTGATTTGCCCGGCCACGCTTCGCTCCCACTTTTCGTTGGTTCACCATGCATGTTCCATTCTCGCTGCGTCGGGCAGCTACCAAGTACTACCACCACCGTCCTGTCAGCCCGTGCGCTTCCAAGTCATGTCTCAACCCGCAGATGCGGCCGGGCTGGCGACGAGGCCGACTGCTGAGTCCAATCGCGGAGCGGCGCGGCGGGCGAGAATGACCTCGTCTTGCCAATTGGGCCCTCCCATGACTGCTATCGAGCCCGCGTGTGGAGTTCTGATCTCTGTTGCGTGGGGAGGGGTTTCTGGTCCGGAATTGTGCGTCTACTTGGCCTGTGGGCTCCGCATCGTCAATCCTCTCTGGTTCGCTTGTGGACGACCATGGGTGCAATTTTGACCTGGGACGTGCTTTTTTGGATGGGCCCATGCAGCTCGAGGAAAACAAGGCTCCAAGTGGTGTCATCTCAAAGACTTTACTGACTTCCCACCTGTTCGCAGGTTTCAGAGAGGAAAAAAAAAAAACCTCCTGCATCGTACATAACAAACTACACTCTGAATCCCGCCATCATCCGTACCCAATAGGCTGCTACATTCGTTTTCAAGCAGCCACAGACATCCGTGTCCTCAAGCGCCAAGGCCCAAGAGAGCGGCCGTTTTCCTCATTGGCGCTCTTCACCTGCATCTGTCGGACAATTCTCATCACAGTGCAGCTTGTATGGAGGTCGATAATAAAGCCGTGCCCCAACTCGCCCAGCCCGAAGAGTTTGCGGTCTCAGAGGTCGACAGGGCAAAGGAAGTATGACCACCGCCCAAGAAGTCGAATACTGTCCCGTCAGGACGAACATAGACTTGTCCAATGTGCAGTTCTCTGACTTTTCCAACGTGCAGTACTTCGAGCAAAATGACTCCGAGCTGGGGTCCAAGGTGTCATTAGACAACAAAGGTACGCTGGCGAGAGAACATTTGGAGCGCCTTGTTATTCTCCAAAACTTCCAATGCTAATTTTTTGCGGCAGAAAATGACGCCCCTCAAGAGTCCGTTGCGGCCGAAGACCAGCCTGAAGATGCCGAGGTAGAAGGAGAGGTCGCGGCGGAGCCCACTTCTTCCAAAAACAAGAAGAAAAAGAAGAAGAAGAACAAGAACAAGAGCGAGAGCCAGATAACCTCGCCTATAGACTCCACCGACAGCGTCGCCGCGGCTGAGATCAAGGCTGAGGGGGCAGAAACCGCCGAGCCAGCGGAGCAAGACACCACAGTTACCCCTCCTCCCGAAGAGTCAAATGTGGTAGCTGAAGACGAGGTGAAGAAGGACAAGAAGAAGAAAAAGAAGAAGAAGAAGAGCAGCCCCAAGAACTCCGAGACAGATGTGACCTCTGATGGCGCTCTCGACCCCGCCCAGCCCCCGTCGCCGCCGGCCACAGACGAGGGAAGAGGTGAGGACGAAGCTACGCCGGTTGCAGAGGAGAAGGCCGAGGCCGAGACCGACACCGCAGCCCCAGAGCATGCGGCCGATGTCGAGGCGCCCAAGGACGACAACGCGGCTGATACCGAGCACTCACACGACGCTGCTCCCGTCTCCGAAGAAGTGAAGCCGGAGGCCGAGTCGGAAGTTCACCAAGAAGAAGCCGCCGCTGCTGAGGAAGAAGTGAAGCCGACCGAAGATTCAGCTGCTGAGACTGCACAGCCCGAACACGCAGAACCAGAGGTGGAGGCCGCTAAAGAGCACGAGCAGGAGCACGAGCAGACCCCCCAGGTTCAGGAGCACGAGCACGAGCACGTTTCCCAAGAAGATGAGTCTGCTAAGGAGCCAGACTCGGCGCCTGCTGCTCACGACGTCACACCTGCTGAAGAGTCTCACGAGACGGCAGAGACACACGATGAGAAGCCAGTCGAGGAGACTGCTCACACGGAAGAAACCCCAGCACCTGTCGAGGCTGAAAAGTCCACTGAGGAGCCCTTGAACGCGGCCGAGCATGCAGAGGCTGAAGAGTCGCATGCACCGGAAGAGCACAAGGAGGACGCCCAGGTTCCCGAGTCGGCTGAGGCAGACAAGGCGGAGGAGAACCATGTAGAGGTCCATGCCGAAGAGCACCCTTCGGAAGAGGACAAGCATGTCGAGGAAGCCAACACCTCCAACGACAAGCCTGTGGAGGAAGAAAAGCTTCACGAAGAGGAGAAACCCTCCGAAGAAGCCCCTTCAACAGGTGAGACGGAACCTGTCGAGGAGGAGAAGCCTGCTGAGGAGCACGAGCACCCCGACGAGGCTCAACCTGGTGACGAGGTAAAGCCTGCCGAAGAGCACCACTCGGAGGAACAGAAGCCTGCCGAAGAGGAAAAGGCCACCGAAGAGGTCCACCCTGCTGAGGAGGCAGCCCCTGCTCACGAGGAGAAGCCTGTCGAGGAGGCAAACCCTGCTGAAGAGGAAAAATCTGTTGAGGAAACTCACCACTCCGAAGAGGTTGAGCCTACCGAGGAGGTCGCACCTGCTCATGAGGACAAGTCAACCGAAGAGAAGAAGCCTCACGAAGAAGCTCACCACTCGGAAGAAGCGAAGCCCGCTGAAGAACAACACTCTGAGGAACAGCACTCTGAGGAACAGCACTCTGAAGTGGCGCCCGCTGAGGAAGAGAAGCCCATCGAGCAGGAACAGCACTCTGAAGAGGAGAAACAGTCCGAGGAGAAGCCTTCAGAGGAGGTTCATGCTCCCGAGGAGAAAGAGCCAGAGGCCGCCGAGCCTGAGCACCACGAGGAAGAAGCAAAGACTCAACATGAAGCCGAGGAGGCTCCTGAATCGACAATCGAGCCCGAGTCCGATGCTAAATCCGCCGTTGAGGAACCGGTGACCACCGCCCAAGAGGAGACTCCTGCGGTTGAAGAGAAACAGGCCGCTGATGAGGACAAGCCCGAGAGCTCTGAGAAGCCTGAAGAGTCTGCCACCGAACACGAACTCGTCGCTGCTGAGGGTGAGACGAAGGCCGACGAAGCCGACGTCGAAGCTCACAAGGAGACGGAGACCGCTGAGGAGGCGCCCGAGGACAATATGACTGAGTCTCATGAGCCCGTCAGTGAGGTACACAGTGAGGAAGCCAAGCCCGAATCGACCGAGGAAGCCAAGCCCGCTCACGAAAGCGAGGAAGCTGAGCATACTCACGACACGGAAGCTGCTAAGGAAGAGGTTCACGACGAGCATGTCGAAGCTCACCAGACTGAGGCCCCTGTCGATGGCTCTGACATCCACAAGGATGAGGCTGAAGTCACCCATGAAGAGGAAGCCGCTCCGGTTGAGGCTCAGGCTGAGGAGGCTGAACCCGAATCGGATGTCAAGGAGCCTACAGAGACGCCTGCTGAGTCAGAGGTAGCTTCTCATGAAGAGCCTGCTGTTGAGCAGTCTGAGGTTTCTGAGGAGCGCTCTGTTCCTGCAGAGGAGGCCACTGAGTCTGAACTTTCCAAGAACGAGTCCGAAGCTGCTCACGTCGCCGAGTCTGAAGTGTCCAAGAACGAGTCCGAGGCTGCTCATGTCGCCGAGTCTGAAGTGTCCAAGGACGAGTCGGAGGTTGACCAAGTCAACGAGTCCGAGGTCTCCAAGGATGAGTCGGAGGTTAACCAAGTCAATGAGTCCGAGGTCTCCAAGGATGAGTCGGAGGTTGCCAAAGTCAACGAGTCCGAGGTCTCCAAGGACGAGTCAGAGGTTGCTCAAGCTACGCATTCTGAGGTCGAGTCTCCTGCAGAGGATGTCAAGAAGCCAGAGGAAGCCGACGCCGCATCAGACGTGACTCAGGAGAAGCCTGAAACTACGGAGAGCGAAATCACCGAGGAACACGTGGCACCGGCTGAGACTGAGAGCGACGCCCACAAGGAGGCCGAGCCTGAGCCTGCTACCGAATCCGAGGTAGTTACCGAATCTGAGGCTGCTGCTGAGTCTGAGGTCGCTCCTAAGCCAGAGGTTGCTGCCGAGGCTGAGTCTGAGGTTGCTACCTATGCTGAGGTCGCTGCCCAGTCCGATGTCGCCGAGTCTGCAGTCGCGACGGAATCCGAGGTCGCTGCTGAGCACGAGCCCTCTCACGAGCACCAGCCGACTGAATCCACTGCTTCCGAACCCGTGCACGAGGAAGAGAAGCATGTGGATGAGGTGCCTGAAGTTGTCGCCCCAGCTGAGGTTGAGGAGCCTGCTGTCGAGGCCGCCCATGAAGCCGCCTCCGAGGTAACTGAAGACTCCAAGCCTTCCCATGTCGATGAGGTCACTACAGAAGCTCCTAAGGAGATTGAAACCCCGTCGGTTGTTGAAGCACCTGTCGAAGTTCCTGCTGAAGTTGAGGAACACTCTGCTGCTGAGGTAGAGACGCACTCTGAGGTGTCGCCCTCTCCAGCTCCCGTGGCTGAAGAGGCCCCGGTCGAAGCTGAACCCGTGGCTGCTGCGGTGGAGAGCGAGAAGGCACTCGTGCCGGAGCCAGTGGAGGAAGTTGTGCAGCCTGTGACTGCGGAGGTGGAGGCGCCCAAGCGCACCGAGGAAGAGGAACGCAAGGACACTGTGGGTCCTATTTCGGTCGAGAAGGACGTGGTAGAGAAAGTCAGGAAAGGTGAGGAGCAGCATTCATTACATGATACCCCTGTTGAGATTTCGGGACGGATTGGCGACTCCACATCGGGTGAGGAGTCGAAGGACGACGGCGTTTTGGCGTTGCATTCGGAAGACACTTCGGAGGCTCAAGGTCAGGCCTTGGGAGAGGAGGAGACGGTAGACGTCAAGGGAGACGAGCTTGCAAAGGCTGAGACACCGGCAGTTGAGGAGCCTGTTGTTTCTTCCAAACCTGATGTGGAGGCCGTCTCTGAGCCGCTGCCTTCTCACGATCAGGAGGATGCTGAGAAGACCTTGGCACCAGTTCTGCCGGACGAGTCCGACAAGATTGCTCTCTTTGCTGGAGCTGCTGCGGCTACCACTGTCGCCACGGCCGCTGTGGCGACTGGCGAGGTCATTCACCACGAATCCGATGACTCCAAACGCGACATCTCGGCCGCAGTTGAAGAAGGTGGGCACAAGGGAACTGCTCCGGAGCCTGTTGCTCCCGAAGCACCCAAAGCTGAGGTGACTAAAATTGATGTGGAAGACAAAGCACCTAAACAAGAAGAAACAGAAAGAGAGACTGCCCTCCCCGCTGAGGTTACGAAGCCCGTTGAGGAGCCTGTTGCAGCCCGAGAAGCTGAACCCACAACTGCCGCCGAAACCGCCGAGCCTTCAACGTCCAAGGTGTCTGTTGATGCGAAGAAGGACACCTCGCAGACTGCCCAGGATACCCCATCAGAGGAATCACCCCGCGGAGAGACTTCGACCTCAAAGGCAGTGACGACGATAGATTTCGAACAGGCAAGTAAAGAGATCACGAAACGGGCGAAGCCTCTTGAGAAAAACAAAAACTTACAAGATGTAGCCCAAGTCGTCTCTTCTGGAGGCGCTCACGGTCTGGCTACTGGCACCGTTCATGTGGCTACGCACCCAGCTGTTCGGGTCTGGAAAGAAGAAGGCGGACGAATAAACGCATTCACCACGCCCGGATTGAGCCGCAGCATCGACAGGGAGGCGCTCGATGGACCGCTGTTTACTGCAGATAGGAGAGTGGCCGCTCAATCCGACGATGGATTCCAGGCGAGGGTTGTGAGGAAGAGAGAGATGATGCCATCCCGTGAATCGGATCGAAATGCGATCCCCATAGAAGTCGCCGCCGCCGCCGCCGCAACCGCAACCGCAACTGGCCATTTTGTGCCCCCTTTACGATATCCTGCTCGTACCGTCGCCGCCGTCGCCGCCGCCGAAGGTCGCTGCTCCCCGAGGTGGCCGCACATGGCCTCCTTAGGCCCCTTGGTCTCTCCTTTGGAATTTGACCAAATGGTTCAAGATACTCCGCCTCCGCTGTCTCTTTCCGTGTTATTGGATGATGAGTTCAGAGCGCCGACACCCGCCGTTGTGGTTCCCGACAGGGCGACGATTGACAGGCGGAGGGCTCGTATGCTGCGTCACAAGCAGAAGATAGAACTTCATGAAGCTGAAGGCGCAGTCGCAGCTGCCGTGGCCCCCAATACCATTGCAGAGGCATCGAGGCCTGCCGCCCGTCTATCCTTGCCCGGCTTCCGCAACGGCGGAGACCTCCCTCATCTAGACCATCAGATGATGTTGGATTTGGAGGAACATCAGTCTCTAGCCGTCCCGACTACACGCAGGAGTAATAGTGATTCTGAGGAGGAGGATCTTCGTAAATCCATAGCTGACATTTTTGCAGAGGATAGATCTAAGGAGCACATCTCGTCAAGCAGTGACCGAGATTATGAACGGCGCCGCAAGTACCGCCATTCTCGCCACTCTTCCCATTCCAGCAGGAATCGTGGGGAAGAAGAGGGCAGAGAGTACAGAGAGTACAAAGAGAACAGAGACAGCAAGCGCCGCTCACACGAATCTCAGGGGTCAGCCTACCGCCGTTCTATTCCTGACAGCGGTGGTTCTCGACCTGGATCTGGGTCATCCAAGCTTGATACGCCACCTCGAACTCCTCGACGACGCCACAGCGGCGTGGTGGGCGAGATTCCTGTCTCTTCCAGCCGGAGATTCAGAACTCCGGAGGAGCAGGAAGCCCACGAGCAACGCAAAGCTCAACGCCGTGCTGCCCGGGAGGCTGAGCGGCTCGAAAAGCAAGAGGTGCATGTCAACGAGAGCGGTTACGAGTGGTATCAAAGTCACGAGCGGTACGGTCAACCTGAGCGTCACTATGAGCGTCGCGAAAGACGTCAGCACTACGATTTTCGAGACCAACAAGACTATCGTGCTGTTGATCGTTCCGACCGCCGTGACGCCCAAGAGCGTCCCGAATACACCCAGCGTCCCGAGCCCTTTGAACGTCCCGAACCGGCTAACAACAGCCGTGAGGTGCCAGAGGAGGTGTATGGTCGCGCTGAGAAGTATGAGCGGCGTGAACGACAAGACCGTCGCGAGCGTCGCCGTGAGCGCCGTGAAGCCTACGGAAAGACTTTGGCACCTGAGCCGGAGCCGCAGATCTTCCAGCAGCCAGCTGAGGAAAGCATAGAACCACCGCCCGCGCCCGCGCCGGCGCTGGCCCCAGCCCTGGCCCCTGCTGTTGCCCCTGCCGCTCCAGAGCGCAAGGGCAAAGAGGTGGGCTTCGACTTGCCACCCGAGGAGATCAAGCGCCATCGCAGTCGCTCGTTCCGTCAACGTTCAAGCAATACTGGTTACTCTCGAGATGACTACCCACGGCAATCTTCTCCGGAGAAGCGATTCTTCGCGATGAGCAATGCCGAAGGCGTCGTTCGCAAGTCGTCTTCGCCGCCACCTCAAGACAGGTTCGCGTACCCGCCAACACGCGATGCTTCTCTTCCCGAGGAGATGAGACCCAGAACGCGGGACCGGGACATTCCCCGGACCCGTGATCGTCGCATGTCTGAGGCTACCTACGACAGGCCTCGCAGGAGCCGCATCGAAGACCCTGCTAGGCAGTCAGGCCCACTGGAAGAGGGCGACGACGCTGCTCGGCGAGCCCGTCATGAACGCAGGCGGATGAAGGAGGCGAAGGAGCAGGAGAAGAAGTCTGGGGGGCTCAGGGGAGTTTTCAAGAGACTGTTCAACTGACTTGAGAAGGAATGGTATATGTGGCAGAAGCGGCGGCGATGGATTATGGGATCACGTTTATGCAAACGACTTAATGAATCACGCGTGTATGGATCATCTATTCTTCTTCATAGTAACGTCCTGGCCATTAGGCTGGTTTATGATAGTTTAGTTCGGTTAAAGTTAAAAGAAGGCAATTGGTTTTGAATGAAGAAATGATGGAGCTTCTTTTGCAGATTCGTGATACTGGCAAGAGGCCGATTTTCAGATCAATTCGCGTTGGCGGTCCCGAAGCACTGAGCAGGAAAGGCCGAACATCATGACGGACGACGTTGAAATTATCACGTGACACGGCGCACCTCAGCAACGAACGTTGGTTCAATCGGAGCCTCGGCACACATTGATCCGCCTCAGCCCTAATTCCGCCGAACCAACCCACCGACAGCTCAAAAAAATTCGCGAGGGTCAAAAAAAAAGTTAGGCTAAACACCAACCTCAAAGAACATCAATCCACAAAAGGCGCAGGATTTGACCTCTTTGCGTTCTTCACCTTTTCGTCCACTCAGACAAAATCTCCAACCCCCCCCCCACCAATCATCAACAATGGCTCCTACAGTATGTTCAACTACCTCTTGAAAAAATAAGAAGCGAAAGAAGGGAAACAAGCGAACGAAATGGCATTTCTACTTCTGGCTTTGCTGTAGGCGGCACAGCTTGTTGCCTCTTTCCCCCCCTTTTTCTCTTTCCCCTATCTCGCTTCCTTTTTTTTCCTTCTGAGAACGGAGGATGGAGGATGGGAGAGGGTTGAGAGAGGAGGGAGGGGGGCACGGCTGTGTCTGCTGATCTTGGAAGAAGAAAAGATTGCAGTAGGCTGATGTGAGAATTGTCATGAATTTAGAAGAAGGCGGGCAAGGCCCAGAAGCAGACCAAGAAGGTGAGTTTGTCCAGTTGCTTTTATTTCCCTGAAACCATGACAGCGCAGAAAAGATGGAAACAAGAGGGCAAAAGGAAGAAGCCAATTGGCGAAGAAGGAGGAGGAGGAGGAAAAGAACAATCTTGTCAAAACGCTGCTGCCTCAGAAGAAGTTGGGAGGGAAAGAGGACAAATGGCTAACTTGGGAACCCATCAGTTCATCATCAACGCTTCTCAGCCTGCCAGCGACAAGATCTTCGACGTCTCCGCCTTCGAGAAGTTCCTCCAGGACCGCATCAAGGTCGACGGCCGCACCAACAACCTGGGCGACAACGTCGTCATCCAGCAGTCCGGCGACGGCAAGATTGAGGTCATTGCCCACAACGACCTGTCTGGCCGCTACCTCAAGTACCTGTACGATTTGAAAACCCTCCCCCCCCTTTTTGGTCATGTTTTCTTCATGAAGTGCTAACCTGTTGGATCAGGACCAAGAAGTTCCTCAAGAAGCAGCAGCTCCGTGACTGGCTCCGTGTCGTCTCCACCTCCCGCGGTGTGTACGAGCTCAAGTTCTTCAACGTCGTCAACGATGACGCCGATGAGGACGATGAGTAATCTGCCTTTTTGCACGAAAGCTCAAAAAAAGGTCAGGGAAAAAAAAGGGAACTTAGGGGAGCCATTGTTTGGGAAACCGATAAAAGGATGGTTCTTGGTGAATTCTCCCAGCCTGGAACCCCCTTTTTGATACATAATCGCGTGCGGCTCTGTTGAGAAGAGTCGTCGACAGCGTGTGGTATCTCTTGAAAAGGGGCAGTCTCTGGAGTCTTCTCCAGTCAATACAAAATCCAGCCATCTTTGAGTGGACTTACCTACATTTTGATCGTGTCTTTTGTTCCGTGATGTTATACTTTGGATGATGTGATATATGGTATGCTAAGGAAGCCAGCCAGTCCTGACCCAAGGCTATCGACACTGTCAATTCTTGATGCGCTATCAAACTGCCATGTCTATGTAACCGCTATATCTGTATGTTAACTCCAAGCATCTCTCATTCGGCATCACCAAACAATCAAGGCAACGTCCTCATGACCCCCTCAAACGCAACCAACGCCATCGCATTCGCCGGAAAAGCCCTCAAGAAGCACGGCAAGAAGCCCCTCCAGAACCCCCTCCACCCGCCCTCCCTGTACACGGCGCCCGCGGCGTCCCTCCAGCGCGCGAACCGCCTCTCGCCGTCGCCCAGCCCGCCGCCCAGCGGGTCCGTCATGATGCGCTGCTTGACCAGGTCGCTCGGGTAGCTCGCCAGCCAGAAGACCTGGGCGCTGAGCCCGCCGGCCCAGAAGTTGACGGCGGGCGCGCCCAGGCTCGTGTGGCGGCGCAGGGCGCGCGACAGCACGTCGTAGCTGGCCCACCAGAAGAAGAAGAAGCCGCGGAAGAGCAGCGTCGCGGACAGGCCGTGGTAGACGCCGCGCAGGCCGTGGTGCGCGTAGATCTTGCGCGCGCAGTCCAGCGGGCCCGAGTACAGGCGGTCGGCCTTGCGGGCCGCGTACTGGATCTGGAGGCGGGCCTTGACGTGCTCGACGGGGGCGGCGATGAAGCTGACTGTTGCGCCGGCCATGATGCCCGCGAGGCCGTGGCCCAGGGGGGGCAGGTACGTTACTGCTGCTGCTTCTGCTGAAGATTGTGACGAAGATGATGATGATGATGAAGGAGAAGGAGAAGAAGAAGGCGAGAAGAAGAAGCTTCCCCCGGGCCCAAGCCCCGGCGCCCACGAGTCCGCGCCAAAGACGTGCTCTGCCAGCACCCTCCTGTAGACGTTGAGCGAGCCCAGCATCACCGAGTCCATGAACATCCACCCGACCAGCGGCGGCGTCGCGCCCTTGTACAGGCCCGTGACGCCCTCATGGCGGACCGTCTGCAGGACGCACTGGAGGGGCCCTGCGAAGCGGCTGGCTTGGGTGGTTTGCAGGCGGACCTTGACCGTGTCAAAGGGGTGGCCGACTTTGCGTTTCAAACTGTGTTAGCCCATGTCAATGTGTAGATGAAATGTATGGTGTCGTGACAAGGGGCGCAAAGAAGATGGAAAAATGTTGTGTTGTGATTTGGGAGAAGGATATAGAGAGTTCGAGTTATGAACCAAACTTACCAGTCAGCTTCGCGATGCCGCTGAAGACGCCCGCGACAAAGCCCTTGTAGTCGCGCTTGCTGGCCGATGTCGCCGACTTCTTCTTCTTCTGTTCATGCTGCACCACCACGGACGCGGGCGACGAAGCCGTTGCCTCTTCCATTTGGGCGACCTGACAAAAAGCCCCAATGTTTGTCTTCCTCTATCTCAGCTCCCAAGAAAAAGCAGCCTAATTGGGAGCGAGTGAGGAATGGAGGAGGGGAGGATGGGGGAGTGATGTGAGGAGAATGAGGATCTGAAGTTGCTTTTGCTGACAATGGTGGAGTTGGTGTTTTAGAAGGCCGGCTTCGGATTGTTCTGTCGACCCTTTGTCAGGTCTGCTTCTTTTCTCTACCAGAGTTTGGCAACAGCGCTGACAGAGAATAGAACAAACTCCAATGCCAAAAGAAGCAAGGTGACAAGAGAGAACAAGAAATCGCACACTTTGTAGAGAGAGAGTGAAAGGAATACCTTGAGATGAAGTGTGAAATTGGCCGGTGCGTTAGATAAGCTCCTCCATACATTATCCCCCCCCCCCCGTAAGATGAATCTCATCCCATCCCGTGCAGAAGTGGGGGAGAGACTCAACCTACCTTACCCAACATACTGTAATACCTACTTTACATACCTACTCCAACAGATATTACATACTACTCCCACGAATAGTCATGCTGCCGCCCAACAAAACGTAATAAGACGGGGGAACAGTAATACACGCACAGAACCAAAAACTGAGCCAGTCCAGTCACAAATCCCATTTCTCATCGACATCTTTCATCTCCTAGTTAAAAAAAAAAAGGCATCGACTGCTGCTGGCGTCTCGGAGACATGCATACACCGAGAGTCTCACAGCAGTCTCACAACGTGTCTTGACGTGTATGGATCAACACAGCGCAAGACCAGTATCACAACCCATGGTACTACATCACACACAATGAGCGGAAAATGAACGCCGCTTAACACGGCGAATCTTCATGTCGACCAATTGTGCTTTTTTTATATGCCGACCAAACACAACAATTGCACTCGTCAGCGTCTCATCTCATCGCATCGCCCCTTGACTTCCCAAGTCCGCTTCGAAGCCATCAGTGCATCATTCACATCATCAAGGCCACCGCAGACCTTTGCTCCGCTCCGAAGTCAAATGTTCATGTCATGTCGTCGTAAGAAATGAAGAAATCTCAGAAATACAAAAGGGTGAGGCTCAAAGACGAAAGCAAACAAACGGAGCTGCCCAGGGCCGCTCAACGCAGAATATAGTCTCGCAAAGCACATTTCCGTCAAAATCCATTGCCTCCTCGCGTCCCATATATCTTTGCCCCCGGCTTCCCCGAAGCAATCCATAGCATTATGTAGTATCCTCGCAAGTTGCCCTGCTGCGTGTCCAGCCCTCTCCAACCTCCTTGCGTTCCCCCCTCGACAACGTGCGGGCCAGGCAGGGTAACTCTCCCAATTCACTGCTATCTCTCGTCACCCCTTTTTCTCAGCCCATTTTCTAAACTGGAGACTCGCCTTTCAGGGAAAAAAAGAAGAAGAAAAAATTCATGTTTTTGTACGGGGTATTGTGTAGTAAAAGCCATGTGTCGAAAAGGAAAAGCAAGAAATGAGACAACAGGCTCATCCATCTCTTCTTTCATGTACGTCGTCAACTCGTGTAGCAATAGGTCGGGGTCCAAAGCAACGGCACGACTTCACCTAGAACGTATCCGTTTCTTGGCTGGCCTGGCTCACGTGGCTGTTGAGGCTGCCAAAGGTGTCTGTAATCGACATGTCAGTAAGCTGAGTGAATCGCAGCAGCAATGAGTCTCAAGGCAACGTACCTCTCTTCCTTCGCCTGTCCTCTCGGGCCGCATCTTCCTCTGGGCTCTTGGGTGTCATTGCCCGGGGACCGCTAGGCCTGCGCGATGGCACGCCAAGGGCGGCGTTGAGATTCTTGTTTTCCGGCTTGGGGCTCATGCTGTTGTTGTACTGGCTGGGGTGCGTGCCGCTGCCGCTGCCGTAGCCACTCTCGTAGCCCTGGGGCCCCTGGGGGCTGCCCTTCTGCAGCGCCGAGACTCGTGTGGTCCGAGGCGGCGTCTGCTCCGACGAGTCGTTCAGGGGCTCCTTGGGCGGCCGAGCTGGGCCGGTGTTTTGCTGCTGCTGAGGAGGAGCTGCCGGCCAGTAATCGCCACCCTCATTGCCGTACCGCCCGGATGCAGCACCGTTGAGGCGGTTGAGGCTGTTCATGGAGCCACCCCAGTCCGCGGTCCTGGGCGTTGCCGGCGCGTCAAAGTCTTGGGCAGAGTACTCCAGGGCGTTTCGGAATCGTTCCGTCTGCCCTTGCTTCGGCTGGGGGTGCATCAGATTGATCGAGTTGCGGTGAGCCTTGTACTTTGGATCTTCCGGCGTCGCAATCGTCGGCACAATGGGCGCTGATGATTCGAGAATCTCGTGCGGCGGCGCCAGGCGGCCCCCCTCCATATACCCATTGTGGAACCTGTCGTCGCCATACGTGTCGAGAGGATAGAGGTCGTCGCGCGAGGCCATGCTCGACGCCGACCGAGACTGCAGCACGTCGTCCTTGGCGTCCTTTTTGCCGTTGCCGCGCAACGCCTTGCCCACGCTGGACGCCGTCGTCCCTGACCAGCGGGAGATCTTGGGGAACCAGCTGGAGCTGCCCGACTTGCCCTTCTTGCCCTTGTCGCTGCGAGGCGTGTTGTCGGCGCTGTGCGGGTGGTCGTAGCCCTGGTCAGAGACCTGCGGCGCGCCCTCTGGCGGAAGCGACCCGCCGCGATGCGCATCACGGTCCCCGGCGCTCAGCGGAGAGATCACCTGGGTGCGCTCTGCCGTTGGCGTGGGGTGGTCGTACTCGTACTCATCTTCGTGCTCGGGCACCGTATCGATGCGATGGTCCGAGAATCCGCGCTGCCCTTGGTACTGGCTGCCGTGGCTAGCGGTGGAGTTGCCCTCGGGCTCATAGCCCTTGTCGTGCTCGTACTGCCCCTCTGGCTGGAGATTGTCAAACGACTGCCCTGCGCCGCTGGTAGAGACCCTGGCCGAGATGGGCGGCGCCGTCTGCGTCTTGAGAACGTCCACCTCTCCGAGGAGCTGCATCAGCATGTCCTCGATGCGAGTGAGATCACTGGTGCCCTTGGCACTGAGGCCTTGGAGCGCTCGTTTCCACAGGGCCTTCTTCTTCACCGTGATGTCGTCTGCGGTGGTCCCAGCGACTGAGTTGCTCTGCACAGACCGAGGGCCGGGGTAAGGTCGAGGCCCGTTGATGGCCTTTTGGAGCTTCTCAGTGTTTTCGGAGTTGGCAAAGATGACATCTTCGCCAGTGTCCTGAACCAGCTCTTTCAGATCCCGGAAGGAGTTGCGCATCTCAATCGCGGCATTCATGAGCAACGCGACAATCTCCGTGTCGCGGGCGCTTCGCTGTGCATCGCGAACCATGAGCTGGAGGGGACACTTGTTAGCAAATCACCTGAGCTTTCTGGGACCATCTTTTTCATCAACTTACGTGCTGCATCAAGGCAACAATATCCTTGTTTTCGATACGCTCAATGCCGCCACCCGTGGAGGCATCGTAGAACGGAGAGGCCATGCCTTGAGACATGCCGCTGAGAGCGCGGTTGTTGTCCTGCCCGTAGAATGGATCCTGACCGCCGCCCATGTAGTTTGATGGACCACCAGGCATGCGGACTGCCTTGCCCTTGGGCTCGACCTCTGGCGTTCGGTTGGGTCCGTTGGACATGTATCCCTCATCGTACTTGTATCCAGGGCTGCCCGTGCTGAAACCGAGACCACGAGAGGCAAGGAGATTGTCGTTGAGCGCGGGGTTCACGATCGGGCTGGCATCCTCGTACGGGTTGGTGAGCAGAGTGTCGCGCTTCCGCTCGGCCGACGTCCTCCGCCACTCGTCCTCCTGGCTTGGCTGCTTGCTGAGGGCAGCCTCGTCGTCGAGATGAGCATCTCGCATGTCCTCGTCAGACTGGGACTTGAAAATGACTTGTCCATACTCTGTAGGAGTGGCCTTTCCGGACCACTGGCCGGGGCCAGGCTCATCTTGCAGGATCGATGGGTTGGTCAGCAGGTCGTCGTCCATGTAGCCAATCTCAGGCATGGGGTCTTCGTGCTCAGGAACACTGCTGGCCTCCATCCGAGGCGCGGCTTCGTAGTCTAGCCGGTCTAGGCTGTGAGTGGGAGTGTTGCGCGGCTTCCAGCCCTCCATGGCCCGCTCCTTGAACGACTTGTTGCGGAACACTCCGGCTGGCTCAAAGTCGCCTTCGGCAGCATCTTCGACAGTGGCCTGCTTCCTTTCCTGGGCCGCCTTCAAGGCGGCAGCGGCAGCACCAACGGCGCCAGCAGTGATGGCAGCTTCGGAGGAGGTGGGGGACTGGTGGTACTTGGTGCGAGCTACCTTGCGACCATTCTCATCAAGCTCGTACTCCATGTACTCATGGGATTGACCGGGAGTTGGCTGCCGATCATCCTCATAGTCGTGATTCTCCATGCCAGCATGCTTATCTGGGCTGACACCTCGGCTGCTCTGGAGCTTGGATCGCTCATCATACGAGAGGTTGGAGTCCCCGGCGCCGCTGTACACGCCAGTCAGGACAGATTGGTCGAGCATCGACCCATCGATGAGAGAGGCGACGGCAGACTCGGCCGCAATGGCGGGGTGAATGATGTTGGGGTTGGCTGCAATGCCACGGACCGGCTTTCCTGCAGCCGTCTGCCCAACCTGAGAAGCCTCAGCCGATGTAGTGGCGTCGAAATCTCTGTTCTTCAGGCCACTGGCGACAGAGTCAATGGACTGCATCGAGTTACGAGACTTGATGGACGAATAGGCGTCGCCTCGGGAGTTCCTGTTGGGCGTCTCGCCATCAGCTTCGGTGAACCCAGACACGCTGGGGATCGGGCTCAGGCCACGAGCGCCCGCCTGATACGGAACGTATTTGAGAGGAGGAGGAACGTCCTGCGTGTTGTAGTAGGCATCTTCGTATCCGTCGTCTGGATAATCGCCCTGGTCAATATCACGAGGGCTTCCGTCGTAGCCGTCGTACGGGACGACAGGAATCTTGTTGCCAAAGTCGTCCGTTTCGTACTCCACATTCTGGTTGTACTCTTTCTTACCGCGTGGCAGGGCAGTCAAGTCGCCGTGAGACACATTGGCGTGACTCCTGCCCAGTGCTTGGTGTACGTCGGTAGGCGTCCTGGAAGGAGTTGGTGTAGACGAGGGCGATGGGATGTCCCTCTGCTGGTCAGCTAACGGGGCAATTTCTTCAGTGGCCGAATGAGGCCCGTCAGACTCTGCAGACAAGATGGAGGTTCTTGTCATCTCCGAAGGGTTGATCTCGCTCATGAGCGGCATTGGCGGCGCTGGCGGAGGCTCTTCGTCATCGTCGTATTCTTCTGCGTATCGTTCACGACCTAGACTCTGGCTCCTCACTCGGGACTCCGTCCTCCTTCTACGCCTCTCACGATGTCTCTTTTCGCCCACTTCAGACTGATCGTCCGTTGCGCTGGACAGCGCCGAAGCAGCTGCCGCCCCGGTCGCGGCGGCGAGTGCGGCCTTGGCTAGGTTGCCGCTTCTCTTTGGCGTGTCGCCGTCATCGTGAACGCGGTAGTCGGCGCCAATGGAATCCCGGCTGGGGCTATGCACCGACAAGTCGTCGTAGTCGTGGCGAGCCTCGCGGTTCCGTCTCTCCTTGGGCTTGGCGTGCTCCTTGAGAGCGTCCTTGTCTCTGGTCGAATCGGGTCGCTGACTTGCGGACCGCCTGCGGTCTGGAAGGATGTCTTCTCTTGAGCCAGACGTGCCCGTTGAGGTGAAGGAGGCGCGTCGGCCTTCACGCTTGCTCTGTTCTCGCTTGAGGGCACTCAATTCTGGCAAAATCAGTCGTCTAATGGCGTCTTCGACTGTCTCAAGAAGCTTGGGGTTGTTGATGGAGGACTTGGAGGCCCCAGAGCGCATAGACCGGGTGTCCATGGAACGATGGCTCGGGGCCACGTTGGACGACAGAACACTCGAGTCGGCGGCCGAAACGTGCGATACATGACCTTCCGGGTTGCGACTTCGGCTGGAGCGACGCCGCGATGAAGTGTAGTTATCGTCAGGCGGGAGCTCGCTGATGCTACTTGCGCGAC
This sequence comes from Trichoderma citrinoviride, assembly GCF_003025115.1. Taxonomy (NCBI): domain Eukaryota; kingdom Fungi; phylum Ascomycota; class Sordariomycetes; order Hypocreales; family Hypocreaceae; genus Trichoderma; species Trichoderma citrinoviride. Next base: position 816,389 of record NW_020194711.1, on the reverse strand, counting down.
TCTTGGATCGCCGCTTCCGCTCGCCTTTTTCCTTGGGCTTGTCTGATGAGGACTTGGAGGAGCGTTCTTTGGATCGAGTCTTGGTGGCTCGCGGCTCCTCCACAGCATCCTCGAGGTGCTCTCCGGAACCTTGGTCTCCTCCGGGGCCAGAGCCATCCAAGAAGCTGTCGGTTGGGATGGCAGAAATCTCAGATCCGTTTCCGGGTGGAAAAGAAGACTCTCGCTCGCTCGTCGGGATCAGCGGGCTGGCAGGGCGACGTCTTCGCTGCTGCGGTTGCTGACCCTGGGTGATCTCTATGTCGATGGGATTGCGCGAGACGGTGGATTCTTCAGTGGCCGAAGCGTACGACGTCATGCTATGGCCGTCATCGACTCCTCCGGGTATCTCAAGGTCACGAGAGGGAATCTCATCCTCCAGGGGGATCCGTCGAGTGAGCGAGCCTTTGCGGGAAGACTTTGTCTCCGTCACTTGGATATTGTGGTCTCTTCTACCCTTTTTGGAGCTGGAGGGAGTGAGCCGCACTCGCACACTTGGCTTGCGACTGGTGGAGCTGCCCGTTCGGCTGCCCTCGAAGTATTCAATCAGCAGCGACGTCTGGGAGCGATGGCTTCTATGGCCGCGGGTGCGGATGGTGACTGGATTGCCGTCGTCTCGCAGGGAGTAGCCCGACTTCTCATCGCCAAGCTTGGAAAGGTCGGCGGTCAGCTCCGTGGGAGTTGTCGTCTCGTCGGTCTCGGTCGGCGCAGGCAATGGAAGGCTCTTCCTGCTGACGGTGCTCATCTTTGGCGCGAGGCAATCGGTATCCTTGCCCTTAAACTGTCGTTATGCGTCCAGTGGCAGCTGGCAGGTGTCTCTCACGGGCCCAACTCCTCGCGATTAGGAGAAGGGGGGACAAAGTAGTCGAGGTCGAGTAAGAGACTAAGACAGAGCGTTTATGCAGACATCCGGAACAAGGCCCAACGCTACGGCGATGAGGGGGAAAGGCGCCTTCTGAACGGCGTCAGTAAAAGAAGGCGAACGATACGAAAGGAAAAAAAAAATATCAAGGATCGTAAATAGAGCTGAAGTAGAGACGAGATCCCACTCGAGCACTCAAGATGGGCCCGACACAAGGGGGGATTGGACGTCAGAGACTTACAGGAACCAAAGAGGAGAAGAAATCGGGGAGGGCAGGGCAATTAGTTGTACCAAGTGGCGAAGCTCAGGCACCGAAGGGGAGAAGGGCCCAGAGCGGTAAAGAGGCTGTCGCTCACAAACGACATTCAACAGGGAGAGCACTGCAGAGTCAGGGGAATTGCTGCAGGGCCTGTGGGCTGTCCGTACAGTAGGTATGCTGGAGGCTGTAGGCTGTAGGTACAGGCACAAGTATGTAAGATATGATGATGATGATATGCGGAGGGACGATGGAGGCGCCGAGTATGTACAGCTGAGGATTGGAGGATTGGACGCTGGCGAGCAGAGAAGCGGTTGGCAGTCGGTGAGGTCAAGCGCAAATGCGAGGCGACGATGTGGGGGAGCGAGAGGGAAGCTGGCGGGTGGTCTGTGAGGCTTCCAAAGAAGCACCGCTGGTCCTGTTTGTGGCCCTCGTTTGTCGTCCCTGGACGCGGCGACGAAGGAGAGGCGAGGGGCGCAGGTGGGCGATGCGATGCGATGCGATGCAGAAGGTTGGAGTGATGAGGAGAGTGAGATTCGATGGAGTGAGGCCCTCCCGTTGTTATTGTCCCGAAGCGGGCTGGGGCCTCTGCTTGATGAGTTGGCGCTGCCGATGTGCTGGAGTCTGGCCCAATGGCGCCTGGGCGGCGCGGGCAGGGGTGGGTGGTGCCGCTGGACGGGTGTGCTAGCTGAGCACTAAGCCGGTCCCAGCAGGGCCTGGAGAGCCTAGAGGGGGGCCTAGAGGGCCCGAGGCTTCAGGGCGCGCGGAGCCTGTGCGCAGTACCGGGAACCTGCGCGTACCTGGGCGGTACCTCAGCGGGTGATGCTGGACAGAGCCCGATCAATCGGACTGGGCCAGATTTGCACCGTCCAACCAGCCACTTCTTTTTCTTCCCCTTCCTTTCAAGGTTGATTTTGCTTTTCTCTGGTTTCCACCCCCTTGCGCTCGACTTGGTTTCTAGTCGGTGGCGCAGTAATTACCTAGAGGCCAAACACCAGACTGGAGACGCAGAGGAGAGAAGAAAAGAACGAGGCTGGTGATACAGCGCCGTTGCACGAGCTTGCGCTACCACACGACTACTCCATGTTACCCAGGTACCTAGAAAAGGGGAGCGCGAATCGGGATGACCATGACCATGACCAGCATCATCATCAGCACCTGTTCAACCCAGGGCCGTTGACGCCCAACACGGTCATACTGGACTCTTCACTCCCGCCTCAGCTCCTCCAGCTTATTCCCTCATCTGCATGCTCTAGTGCTTGCACTGTCGACAGACGCTCGCAAAGTCCCGTCCCGGTACCCCCCCAGTACCGTGTACTCCTTCACTCGTCCCGACAGCAGCATGCATGGCCTTCATCCTCCCCCCAAACAAGCCGCACCGCAACCACAGCCGCCAGCCATTTGGTCATACTGCCTACCTAGGTACTTGTAGGTGATGCCGCCCCCCCTGGGCTGGCACATGGGAAGAGACCCGACAGCTCCAGACCCGCCCGCACAATGAACCAACCAGGACCCGCCAATGGCTGAAATCGAACCGCCATGGACGGCTGGCAGGGTAACGAAGAGGATAGTATTACTGTGCTGCAACCACGTACTAGATAGTAGTATCGCGCTTTTGGCCGGGACAGGAACCAGAGGCAGAGAGTTGCGAGGGCTGAAAGTGGGCATCTCTGGGTGATGTGCATGGGCTCGACTGTTACATGCGCGGAGAGCCGATCTGGACTCGCACCCGTTGCGATTGTGCGCTTCCAAAACCCTCCATCCTCGTGCATCGCCAGTCGTTTTCCCTTGCCGATGGCGCATAGCACATACGTCTACAGCTCTCGCCTAGGTCTTCATTTGCGTTTCAAGTCAACGGATAGGGCTGAGCCGAAGTGCAGCCTCACTCGGCAATTTTGTCATGTCAATGCTGGATATGTACAGCACAATTCCATCAGCCAATCCCAAGGTGACGACGATAACATATGCGCGGACGAGCCGCCGATTGAAAATTCCTCAGCCATTATCTCTCATTTTCCAGATGTTCCCACAGCACAGAAAATGCCGTGGTCTGTTTTACCAAATAAGGCCTCTGGTGCGAACGAGAGCTTATTCCAACGGCGACAGGAAACCGGGGAGCATGCCGTGACTCGGAAGTGCTGTCCTACAAGAACATGCATCATCCCAACGTAAGTGAGTTATCCTGCTGTTTCTACTCAGATGGCCTCAGTGAGTTTGTTTCAGTCGCATCCAGTCGATCAAATGGAATGTCTTTCTGCTAGCTATTCTTCGCCAATTCGACAACGAATCGGCTCGATACAGCGACATCCCAACGAGCTGCAAGCCAACCACCTGTGTACATGAGTATTTGATGTGACGACGTTCGCATCGTCAAAGCCCTGCAGTACCTACAAAGGCCCTCGCAAGAACCAGCTTCCGTCCAAATCACCCGTCAAATACACACTCTTCATCTCAAGCATTTTCACACCGCTGCCACAAAAACTCTTTGCATGCAAATCTCGGCCCTCAATCCTTCCTCTCCCTTGCAGCGCCCAAGAAAAGTGTGTCACCGCATATGCTCCGCGACAAAAAGCCGCAAAGAGGGACACTCACAGCATTATACGACGAAAAAGGACACAAATTTCGTGTGAAGGGCAAGGTGGAAAAGTGCATTCGACTTGGTGTCACTCCGCTTCACGGAATACTACTCGTCTGTGCTTCTCGTCGACGACATGCGCCTTCGGCAACCAACATACAAATGCCCTGTGCGAGTCTCTCTCGTTCCGACACGAGGGGGGCTGTGAAGCGTGAGCTGGGCGAAACTTGAGAGACACGATGACAGCGCTGGTACATGGACAATCTGCATATGGTGTGACTGTTGGGCATCAAGTTGCACAGAATGTTCTCCCCGGATGACATGGAAACGCTTTGCATCAGGCCGTGAACCAGACGAGATAGGTCCAGGCCCAACATGATAGTGCTGCGTGCTGCGTAGTAGTAGGTGGTATCAACACATCAAATTTCGCCAAGAGTTGCTTCCTCTCAGACAACTTTGTCTTGCAAGTCAAACATCCGGCTTGTCAGCTCCCTTGAACTGATCAGGGGGGAGGTCATGTCTCGGATGAGGAAACTTCAAAACCCTGTCCAAACACTTGACGGAAGTTCTTCCCGAAGAACCCCATCGACTCATCCATTGTCTAAGAAGCGTAGAGAAGGGCAAAAAACAGGTTGCTATCGAAAAGAAATTGGAAAATAAATTGCCAGACACTGGTATCGCCCGCTCGCCCATAACGCCACCTGCTCATCAAGAAAACATAACATCAAGATCCCAAGTATCATAAGCCAACGCTTCGCCCTCGCACAACCAAAAGCTGCAACCCAAGTACTCAGAAAACGAAGACAGCAAATCC